>NC_056746.1:1143967935-1144150435 GCF_019279795.1 Protopterus annectens
ACAATTATGCAGGGGGCAAGCCCCCCTGTGCTCCCCACACTCCCGCTACTTATATACACTAGCTCTGAGATCACACTACAGTGGGGAAAGGGAATATTACCTTATTCTCACTGTACTGCGATCTATAACAACAACTGATACAAACATTAAAGGTTCCGTGTCATATACCATATAACAATGCATGCACCTGCAACACCACAGGATCCAGAAACCAGCGACCGCTCTTTAGTGATGTGTTTTTCATGAAAGTGCATTTTCGTGTAAATGCACTTTCTCTGAGCTGGACTAATTTATCTGGAATTCATTGAAGTGAGTCAATGGGTCGAAGTAGACCTATATATAAATATATATATATATATATATATATATATATATATATATATATACACACACACACACACACACACACACACACACACACACACACGCACACACACACACATATAAAATTTATCAAAATGCACAACCATCTAAATGTAGGTGATCAATGCTGGCATTTTGAAAGTCAATATACTAAGAAAAATCCAAAACTCAAGAAAAGAACATAGAAGGACAGAAGGAAGGACAAGATTTCTTGGATGTGGTCTTCAAAACCCTACTCACATATTCAGCCATCATTAGACTGAATAGTGGTAGTAGTACAGAAAATGTTTTTCTACGGTATGGTACATGTGCTATCATTGCCTTGCAGAGCAATGTATGAGGTACCCATTTATACAGTATGACTATGGTATGGCTCAGGTTTGCAGAATCACAAAACAGCCTGGGCCAGCTCAGTGTACATGGTTATGTGTGGTGTTGCACAGAATGCTTAAGAATGTTACAGAGTATCCCATCATAGAGACATTATGGTGTAATGGTTAAGATCTGTGCCTCAGACAGAAAAGGTTGTAAAGTCTGATTCAGATCTCTAGTCACTGTTTGTGAGAAGTCTGCATGTTCTCCTGGTAGCTGCATGGGTTTCCTCCCAAGAACTTGCTTAGTGTCTCTGCAACCCCTCTGATACTAGCTTTGACCTTCTCATTCAGGCTTCCCTTCTGCTCAACCACCCCTCCAAGATACTTGAAGCTGTTAGCCTGCTCCACTGTTTTCCATTCTCTCACTTCTCAGCATCTTTTGATTTCTTCCATTTGTTTCCATTACAACTTTCTTAACTGTGCTCAGTTGCAGCTCATGTGCCTACCGTTTTGCATTCCATTCCCATATATTTTGCTGAAGGTCTTGCTCACAGTCTGCTTGTAATGCCACATCATCTGCATACAGCAACTTTGTTGATCTGACCCCTCCGACCTGTTTGCTAATGCAATCCATAACCAGTATGAACAGCAGTGGGCTCAGTGCTGAACCCTAATGAACCCTAATGCACACTCACTCCACTGGGAACCCTTCTATAAGACTGAACATTGCTCATTTGTGAGGCACTGGGACCTTGGATATAACCAGCATTAATTCTACCAATGTTCCTGGGACTTTGAACCACTGCAGAACTGCCTGAATAAGCTTTCTTGGGACCTTACCATATATTTTTCCATGTCTATGAATGCTCTAGCTTCTTCTCAATTACCTGTCTCACTGCAAACATCAAGTCGGTTGTGCTGCATCCTGATCTGAATCCGAACTACTCATTTCCCATCTTACTTTCTACTTTTCCACGTATTCATTGATCAATCACCTTCTCCAAAACTTTCATGCAGTGACAGGCATTTAACATCTCTGTACTAGCCACAGCTGTGAATGTCCTCTTTGTTCCACAGTGGTGACTGTCCCTTTTGTTCTTGTACACTGGCACTAGTATGATTATTCTCCAGTCATCTGGGGTTGAAGATGCTAGAGGGGCTAGAAAGGTGGAAGGATGCACACTGTGAGACAGACAAAGAAATCAGAACATCAGAGCAGAATCCAAAGTAGCTCCAATTACAAAGAAGTTCAAAGAACAGATTATGGTGGTTCAGATGCATGTGCAGAAAAGCAGAAGACAATCTGGTGAAGAAGGTGGGTGGAAATGAGGCCATCAAGCAAAGAGATGGATGGATTGTGTGAGAGGAGACCTGAAACAGTCAGGCATAACAGTTAAAGAAGGTAGTAGAGTGTTATTGAATCGAGAAATGGCAATAGTTGACACAACAGCATGATCCCATATATAAAGTAAGAAAAAAAGAGTTGATAATGATGTCTCAGCCTTAAGAACAGAAATTTGGCTCAAGTACTGGTGTCATTCTAAGGGGATCCAATGTCTGTCTGCCTGGGATGACATGTTGGACAAGCCACGCTGCTTCGCAAGGGATGGCTTACACCTGTCACCACTGGGCTTCCGGATATTGGCTAAGGCTCTTGCCACCCCCATAGTGCCTTTTTTAGGCAAGGCTCAAAAGACAAACCCACCTCCTTAGAAAGCAAAAATGGAAAAAAACTAAGGGTAATGCTGCTCAATGCCAGAAGTCTAAATCTCAAGCTGCAGGCACTTTATGCACTCCTCAGCATGGAGAACATCGACGTCTGTGCAGTAACTGAAACCTGGTTCAAGGCTCCTGAGAGCACCCCAGCGCTACCAGGCTATACCTCGTATCATGCTTTTCAGCCCCAAAACCCTGGCCGAACCACAAAGGGAGGGGGAGTATCCATATTCATCAAGGACACCCACACCTCCAGGTTAGTAGCAACACATAAAGCATCAGAGACCATACAGGTGCAACTAACCATAGGCAAAACTGCTATACAACTGGTAGCATGTTACAGACCACTCTCCCAATCTCAAGAACCCCACTTAGCCTTCCTGAAGACATTGGAGGATATGAATGTATCACAAAATACCATCATACTGGGAGACTTCAACTACCCAAACATAGATTGGGTACATTATTCTAGCCCTAATACCCTAGCCCAAAGGTTCCTGGAATTCATAAATTCAAATGCACTGGAACAACTAGTCACCTCTCCCACTAGGGGAGTTAATATACTAGACCTGATCATCACAAACATGGGGACAAAATGCTCCACACCAGAAGTATACCCCTCACTAGTGAGATCTGACCACAAATTAATCACCCTGGATATACATATCCCAGCTCCACCCCCAGCACAAAAGACCACAGTGAAAAACTTCTCAAAAGCAGACTTCAATCTTCTTTAGAATGAGATGGTATCCTTTAAGCCCACTGTGCCAGTGGATACCACATCCCACAATGCCGAATTGTTCACAAATGCTTTCTATGGACATCTCCAAGAATGCATGGATCATGCAATCCCAAATAAATCCAAGTCCCTCTCCCAAAAGGCAAGCATCCTGTCTGGTGGACCTCAGCCATTAATAAATTGTATAACAAAAGAAGGAAGCTACTGCACATCAGAGCAAAATCCCATGAAGGGAAGACATCTCTGATCAACTTTAGCAGAAAACTACGTTCTCTCATAAAAACATCCAAGGCCAACTTTGAGAGAAAAATCGCTAAGGACACTAAAGATAACCACAAAGCCTTCTTCAGCTATGTTAGAAACCTGGGTGGAAACCCTCAGATATACTCAGAGTTGGTTCACAACAACAAAAAATACACTGAACCCACAGATATTGCCAACATTCTGGCTGACAGGTTCAGTGCAAATTTCTCCCCTCCCTCACCCCCAAAAGAAGAAATACTTATCCCAGCTGAATGTAATCTCCCTGACATCTCAGATGTCCAAGTGAGAACCACCCTAAACAAAGCTAAAAACACAGCATCAATGGGACCTGACGGTATCCCGGGTTGCATGTTACGTGAACTCCAAGAGGAGCTAAACCCACACATAAAAATGCTATTTAACCTTAGCCTTACTTCGGGATATGTACCTGAACACTGGTGTACAGCAACAGTGGTCCCACTCCACAAAGGGGGTGCCTCTACAGACCCTGGAAACTACCGCCCCATAAGCTTAACCAGCCTGGTCTGCAAAGCTATGGAAAGAATCATTATGGAACTCATAAACAGAGACATAGGGGACCTACAGACACTTGACCCCACCCAGTTCAGCTTTGCAAAGGGCAGATCCTGCCTTTTGAACCTGGTTGACTTTTTCAAAACAGTCACTAGAGCCATTGATGAGGGCAAAGCAGTCCATACAGCCTACCTGGACTTGGCTAAGGCCTTCGACACAATACCCCACTCAGGCATCATAGATAAGCTCAACAGCTTAAACGTAAACCCTTATGTCACTAGATGGGTTGCAAACTGGCTAAAGGACAGAACCCATAAAGTTAAAATCGCTGGAGCAATGTCAGACTCAAAGCCAGTCACAAGTGGTGTCCCACAGGGATCTGTCCTGGGACCCCTCTTGTTTGGCATTTATTTCTCAGATGTTAAAGCAAACATGGGAGGGCTGTGGCTGACAAAGTTCACAGATGACTGCAAACTAGGCGCCATAGTCGATACACCAGCGGACACATACATCCTACAAAAGGCCTCACAGAAGCGGACAACTGGTGCCGGAGTCACGGCCTTAAACTAAATGCCAAAAAATGTATAGTCATCCCCTTTGGGAAAAACAAAGTACCCACAAATTATCACATAGACAGCAACCCACTGAGTACGGAAAAAGTAATCAGAGACCTAGGGACCCAAATCGACAGCGACCTCTCATTTGACACTCACGTTGCCAAAGTGGTCAGAAAAACATTCTACCTTGCACACCTCATCATGAAGGGATTCACATCCAGATCCAAGGATGTCATTGTACCCCTATACTCCTCCCTCATCAGACCCATAATTGAGTACAATGCCCCATTTGGTATGTACCTCACCCGGCATTTGCAACAGCTGGAGAGACCACAAAAGTACCTCACCAGGAGGATCAAGGGTCTCCAACATATGTCTTATTCTGCCAAACTAAAGAAACTTCAGCTCTATTTAGTAGCATACCGCCTGCTCAGAGGTGATCTCTGCCTGACGTACAAGGCCATGTCCAATCAGGATCTGATGGACATGCTCCACCTCAAAAAATCCAAATCCATCAGGACCATGAGAGCTAAAGACATAAACCTTGGCACAAGTATGAATAGGACATGCTGGAGGGATAGATTCATAACCCAGAGGCTTCCCATGCTTTGGAACAAGATCCCAGTTCATATTAGACAGAGCCCCTCACTGACTCTCTTCAAGAGAAATCTTGATGAGTGGATGGGAGATCGTAAATTTACCCCAGGGGTCACATCTGTGTCACTGCTAGACAGGGGCACAGTAAACTAATTCTATTATATAAGGGGACCTTCATTGTGTCTCTATTAGACAGAGGCACAGTATTCTAAATTTATTCTGTACATTTTTTGTACCATTTCATGGGGTGGCAAAAGCCACATCACTATGGCTAGGCTTACAAATGCCCCAGGGCAGATAGCCTAGTACTATACTATGAAACTATGAAACTATAATGGGTTCAAAATCAGCAGTCACAGTTGAACTTACATATTCAATATGTATAAAATTATCTCAGGTATTACATTGTTCCTAGCACAGTAAAATTATTATGTTGTTTGTCTTTCGGCTTTTCACGGTAAGGGTCACCATAGCGGAACTCCAGTCCACTAATGATTGGCAGTAGATTTTTACGAAACTCCGAGGTGCCAGCTCGATGCCCAACCTTCAATGAAGGCACACCCATTTACGCATGCATGTCTTTCAAACGCTACCCAACTGCGGGGAGGACATGCAGACTCCACACAGAAGGCACTCCCAAGCCCAGCCGAGAATCGAATGGGAGAACCTCTTGCTGTGAGGTAACAACGCTACCACCGTACCACCGCGGCATAGCACAGTAAAATGATTATAATCCGGCAAATTAAATACATTGATATGAATTCAGTAAGCATTTAATTTATGTTAGACTGAAATATACAATAAGTACTTATGCAACAAAATAATCTCCTACAACTAAGTTAAACATATTATATTAATGTAATCAGTCTCTACTTAAAAACGTATTTTTCAAGAAAGTTGTTTACTGTGTTGCACAATATTGGTAAGTTATTCTTGAATTCGTTAATAAATACATTATTCAATAGATGTTGTTTAAAGAATCAGGAACTTAATAATGGCTTTTGATTTGATTTTGAAGACTTACTGTAGAATGAATACTGATAAGCCATTCTCTTGGTTTAACAGTAATAAATAGAAAAGCAACGTTAAGTGAATAATATATGTAGCTGTCTTTAATTTGTTTAAAAGGAAGAACAGTAAGATGCTTGCACTGTCAGGAAATGCCACTCTGTTTTGATTTTCTAGTTTTGTGATACTGATCTGATGCATAGTATGAAAGTCAAATGGTATTTGTAGTTGAATGTAATGATGATTTGCAGCCCCCCCCCCGCACACACACACACACACACACACACACACACACACACACACACACACACACACACACACGCACACACACACACACACACAGACACATACAATAAAAAGAAAAAAAAATGGAACTAAGAAAAACTGTCATAAAAGGCATGATAGATTAACAACAGCAGGGCTGCACATTCAAATGGGAACATTAGCAGGGGGACAATTTTTAATTCCAAGTGATAGATGTAAGGCTGAAGAAGTAAATCGGTTATTTTACAACAGATAAATAACTACTTACTATTTCATGTCACTGATGCAAAACATAACACATACATAGTCATCGCAGACACTTTCATTTTGATTTTGAGTGCAAACAGTTAACAAAATAATGCCTCCAGCAGAGTAACCATCCACATTGCAGGAATTAAAGCATAACATTTACTAACACCATGTATTCATAGCTTCTTTTGTTTAAGAATTCCATACCAAGCCAGCAACATGTCAAACAGATGCAACTGTCGGATCCTCATTAGTTAAAACTGACCACAAATCAGTCACCTTCAAGCTGGCACTAACACCAGAACTCACAAAGGGTGAAATCAGATGAAAAAACATCACCAAGGCAAACTATACCCTCCTAGGTAAAGGTATAAATGAATTTCAAGCCCCACTCCAAGCTGCAAGTGATAGCAATACTGAAGCTTACACTAAAGCCCTGTACAATCACTTGCATGAATGTATAAACTTGGTCGTATCAGAAAGAATCAAAGCCAGAGCCCCATGTAAAACAAGCTGCCATGGTGGACATCTAGCATCAACAAACTTTACAATAAATGCAAAAAACTTGCTGTCTAAAAAAACAAAGGCAAGGCCCCAACAATGGAAAGCACCCTCCTCAGGCTCAACAGGCAAATAAGACAACTTGTCAAATCCTCCAAGGGCTCCTTTGAGAGAAACCTGGCAAGTACTGCCAAGGATAACCATAAGGCCCTTTACAGCTACGTACATAACCTAAAGGGTAGGACCCAAGCATGTGCAGAACTGGTGGCCAAAGGTATCACACACACTAACCCCACAGAGATAGCAAACCTGCTGGTGGATAGGTTTGGTGAAAATTTCACTCCCTTATCCCCCTCCTAACTTACAACAAACCTTCCCCCAAACTCTCCTCCACCCTACATATCTGAAGATCAGGTCCATAAAGCCTTGTCCAAGGCAAAAAACACAGTCTCTATGGGACCAGATGACATCCCAAACTGTCTTCTAAGCAAGCTAAAACATGAACTAGCATCACCACTAAGTACCCTTTTCAGTCATAGCCTAACCATAGGCTTTATTACTGAAGAATGGAGAACAGCAACATTATTCCCCTCCACATAGGTGGCCTAGCAACAGACGAGAGGATTTACAGACCTGTAAGTCTGACCAGTCTCATTTGTAAGGCCGTGGAACATATCATTATAGACCTCATAAATAAAGATATAGGTGACTTTCAAACCCTGGATCCTACCAAATATGGCTTCATGAAGAGCAGATCCTGCCTGTTAAATTTGGTGGATTTCTTTAAAAATGTGACCAACACTATTGATGAGGACAAACATGTGCACATAGCATACCTTGACCTGGCAAAGGCTTTCGACATAATCCCACATTCAAACATTACCAATAAATTTAGCAAACTGCATATAAACTCCTTCATTGTAAGATGGGTTCCTAACTGGTTCACAAACTGGGCAAACACTATCAAAGTGGATGACTCCACATTAAACAGCAGACCTGTTATCAGTGAGGTGCCACAGGGGTCAGTGCTGGATGGGGCACCGTAAATTCTTACTGGGGATAGAGCCCACGACCCTCCTGGACATGAGCAGTCATCACTAAATGTGATCTTGGGTATTTCTATGGTATAACATTGGGATGAAATGACTAGGCTTAAAATGACCTCCATGTTGATAGCCTAGTAAACTCTTATGATCCTATGATCCTATGATAATGGGGACAATGGCAAAAATCAGGAGTATCACTTAAAATTACTCAGTTTCATCTGTGTGTGTGTGTGTGTGTGTGTGTGTGTGTGTGTGTGTGTGTGTGTGTGTGTGTGTGTGTCTGCTAGTCACAGCATAATGGACAGCAGGATTTGCAGCTGTGGACAGACAAGTGCTGGCAAGGTGATGGGTAGCAGGTAGTGACACTGAACAGATTTGTCCACATTAACCATGTGTCGTTTTTTTTTGTGTGTGTGTGGTGTAAAATAATTGTGGAGCAAAACTATACTGACACCTGATTGCTACCCTGCTGAGGGGGACACTTGTGTAAGTGCACTGGACTGGCTCCAATAGGTAGGGAGGGTAGTCCTGAGCTGACGTCCATCAATCATTTTTGTTTGTCAAAGCCATTACAACAGTGTTTTGCAGAGAGGTGGGAAAAGCCTCAAAGTTGACTGGTATGTTTTGTGGCTTTAGGTGGCTATTTGTTTGTGGGTAGTGGAGGTGTGCCTTTGTAAGTGTGGTGTAAATGTTATGCATTATGAAATGGAGAGATTAGGAGTAAAACTGTGCTCAATGGGATCCCTAGCGATTTCGTTATTGCTTGATTGAGACACATACATTGCCCTGTACCATTTTATTATTTTTTCATTAAAGTACATGGCTATTTTATTATAATAACTGGTTCTGTGTACTTTGATACTTGGGACAGTATTATCGTTGCCTTTTGACTTTATTCATTGGTTTGTCAGTACGTTGCTTGAATGCCCTGTTTGCAGTATGGTATCACTGCTACAGCTGCTGGTACTCTTTCAATAGAGGTGTGTCATGAAGTATGTACATGCCTGTCTGATTTGAGGTAGTTGCAATTTAGAACAGATGAGTAGGAGTGTCAGAGCGCTTATCAGAGTACTCTAGAAGTGTCCCTAGTTTGGCTTATACATTTGCTCTGACATACTATAATCCGTAATGCTTTTTGAAAAAGGTATTAGATTAACATGAACAAATAATGACACTGATTGCCATTAAAGACATTTTTTTCTTTAGAAAATGAATGCTAATTCATGTCTTCTTTTATGAGCTTACTAAATCAGTAGTATTGATATTTTTAAAATAATATTAATAGTCTATTTCAATAGAATGTTAATAACCATTATGATAATCATCTATTAGGTTCATATGTTAGTGCTAGGCTAATTGCCCTTGCAAGCCATTTTAAGCCTAGCCAGTTATCCTCTGTGAGATTCAAACCCTGTACCTTGTGTTTGTAAGGCAAACACCTTAACCATTAGGCCACCCTCCCTATTATGTAAATAATGCTGCATCTTCCTATTACCAGATTTTCCATATAAATGACTTTATTATGTCTGTTAAGTTCTCATTCGGACAAACTAATGTGTTGTTTTCATATTTGTGCTTAAATGTTATGACTTTATTATGTCTGCCTAGTTTTTCATTCTGTTATCCATATGTATCTGGAGCTTTTCTCCCTGGGCCTCTGCTGAAAATGGGTACCTCATGAACCATTCGGACTTTTTCGGTAAACAAATGCCAAATAAATAAATAAAAGTATCTGATTTGGAAGCTTTCTCCAGGAGTCTGCTGCTGAAAGGATAAGAGATATACTACAAGCATACAACACAGACAAACTACATAAAGCTACAGTAACAGAAAGTACTGGGTCACATCAGAGGCTTGGGAAGTCATTGTTAAAAAGAATCCAAGAACTGTTTAATTGTTACATAAAGCTTGGCATTAACTACCATAGTTTAGATTATGCCATAACAAAATAATTATGCAAAGATAACCACGCGGGCAGCCAGAATACAATTCAAATAGAGTATTTTACAGTGCACATTTAAAAAATGGATACATTGGCCTAAACTCTGAATTGGTGTGTGTACTTTTTTTTAGAAATAATTCCCGGGAAATGCTATTCAGAAGTGAAGAAACGTGAGGTTACAGTTTTAGTGGCACACCAGGCTGTGATTTGTTTGATGTCTATTGTCATGCAAAGTTGACTAATTAGCTGAATCTAGCCAAGCTGGAAATGTGAGACCAGCTTATTAAAGAATGAGAGATGGAAGGAGTAACTTGACCAGGAGCTGAAACTTGCAAATCTGCTCTTTGTAAAAAGTCTTTTTTATCTCAGTAATTTGTTGACACTTTTGCAAGCTTCTTTCAGAGAATGTGTAGTACATCAGTAGGAACAACATTTGTAAAACTCATTGCAGACCAGTCAATGACACATGATCTGTAGACTCTCAGACCTGGCAGTTTTTTTTTCAGGTGTTCCATTCTAAGTAAATGGAAGACTAGTCTAACTACAAATGATAAGGTTACTTATTCTCACAATTTGTGTATTATGGGACAGATTTAGCTTTCCAAAGGAATCAAGATGTCTGCCCCCATGAGTGCAGACAATGATTAAAAAAATAAAAATAAAAAAATAAGTACAATTATAAATGAGTTCTTATTTTGCTGCATGCAGCTTTGGGAGATGTAGTAATTCATGGCAAGATAACAAAAATATATGTTTTCATCAGTTGCCCATAGTCATCCTTTAAATTTTACTTTTAGCCAGCCTTCCATGTTAAGGCTATCAAATGCCATCTGTTGTACACCCACAGACTGGTGCTTTGTTTATACTTCCGTGTCACACTTTAATGGTTTTAATACAGGGTAAGTGTCTGCTACCTTGGCCTTTGCAAATTACAATGAGATATCCTTTTATATCATGTTGGCAAGTCAATTATTGTAAAATACTTTATGTGAATTTGCATGTAATTACTATGATGCTTTGCACTGTGCAATATCTACTTTATGGTTCTGTTTTGCAGAAGGTAGTATTGTTTTTTAAACCC
This sequence comes from Protopterus annectens, assembly GCF_019279795.1. Taxonomy (NCBI): domain Eukaryota; kingdom Metazoa; phylum Chordata; order Ceratodontiformes; family Protopteridae; genus Protopterus; species Protopterus annectens. The sequence goes on from NC_056746.1 coordinate 1,143,979,090, forward strand.
CTCATAATCCCTTTCTCTTTTTTAAGTAATTACTGACTGATTGCGATTTACCTTACAACATGATCCCACATTATTTGTTACTAAGGCATTCCATTAAACGTAGTTGCAGAAAAATAAGAGCAATGTGTTGAAGAAGCTTTCTAATTCAGTGATTTGGTAAGACAAGTTGGAAAAGCCACGTTAATGTTTCATTCCTCATGTTCATTTTAAAATCCTTTATATCCAGAATCTGCACTTTGTATATAATGACACATTGCTAAACACAAGTGCGGGTATTGACTAGAGTATCATTGGTATTACATTGGGATGAAACGGTTCGGCTTGAAATGACCTCCGAGTCGATAGCCTAGTAAACTCCTATGATCCACTGATCCAAATGCATAATAACAGGAAACTAACATTAGAACATAGGGCCTACCATAGTGTGTTTCCATGCTTAATTATTCTGCCCTGCGTGGCCTTGAGATATGCTCCTCTTCCCTCAGAAAACATATCTGAAGGGAATTTTGGTTGTTTCTATTAATTTACAAATGATTTATTCAATAAGATTCATTTCATAACACACCAATGCAACATATGGATTTTTTTTTCTCTTTTGCTTTTCAGGAAATGTTTGTTGCTTTGAATTTTAAGGGTATATTCCCTTAAATATAGTAATGACCCACAGTTTGATCAGTACCATGTCATTAGAATAAGAAAAGCAGCACACGCAACGACATTTTTTTCAGTGGTCCAGGGAGTTTTATGTGAAATTTCAGCTTAGTGTGATTTCTGACACTGCGTCATTCCAGGTTCCTATCTTAACATTAAGGATGTTAAGCGCAATCCACAGAACTAAGATAATTTAAGCATGAGTATGTGGACATATGTGCTAAGTATGAAACTGCTGTAACTTGGAGAATTTTCTTTTCTCTGCGGTATAGCAATCTCAGATTAAAAAAAAATAAATAACATTTTATATATATATATATATATATATATATATATATATATATATATATATATATATATTTAACTAGGGGGATGAGTATGAAGGGGGGTTGCTTTCACTGAGTAACAGTGAGTTTTGCAGTTTGGTGTTACTTCCCATGAATCGTACTCAAAGTCTTTTAGTCACACTATTGAGTCCCAAACTTCTGATATGACACCCTTCATTTTTTTTTTTGTCCTGCTGTTGTCAAGTTGCTTTTATGTGTTAAATTGCAGTTCCAAGATGTCCATTAACCAAATTAGTCGCATGCTAAGGAGTCCAAGCACAGTTCAAAGACATACTATAACTGCACACACACTTCACCTTTAAAGACAGTGTACCTCTGATCCTAGTACTGGGACTGGGGAATTTTTACAAAAACATATTCACTTTTTTGAATTACTTATGCAACCACATTTTAGTCATTCCTTCTTAAAATGGAAGTCTTTATATCTCTTAAGAGCATCACCAAGTCTGCCAGTGGCTATCCTTACAAATACAGCTATGTTAGTTTGCAAAGGCACAGAAAATTAGATTTGCCTGTGCCAGATTCAAATACATTTTGTCAGAAACAACTAACAAATTAAGCGATTTTTCCTTATCTGGTTATTGTACCTAATTTCTAACTAAAGCATGCAGATTGGTGAAACACCCAATAATCAGTCAAATGGAAACTCCCTAACCAGATGCAACTACCACTCCCTCACTCACTCAAAAATACAAGCAAAGCAAGTCAATAGTGTAATGCATCTGCAGTAACAAATTTCGAAAATAAAAGTAAATCTTTACCACAGCTGTCATTGTTCGGGCAAGCTCAGGTTTCCCCTCCCTCCACTATGAAGATAGTACACACTGAATCCATGATCCCCTCTTAGTAATGTAAAACCCAACTGGGTTAGCAAAGAACTGAAGAGTATACAGGTGTACAAGTATTATACTTGTAAAGGTCTGTCAGTTATGTCCAGTATGACTGTGTTTTGAACTGAAACTGTTATAGTTTAGGTGTCTGACAGCAGTTAGGGAAGGGCAAGCCTTAATGTGCAATATTTAGAAAGTAAAACCATTATGCACAGACATGATTAGACTAAGGAAGAATGCAAAGATGTGAGTGCCCATGCTTGATAATTCACTATGATGCTTGTGGCCTTCCATATCTAAAGCATGGCTACTTAATTAGTGGTTGTATGACACATTTAGATAGAACTCTTTGATTCATCAGTATATAGACCAATAACCAAACTAAGCAACCCAAATGTTCATCTCCCTGCAAAAGGCTAAATTCCAGATTATAATGTCCTTTTTACTCAAAACAGATAAGTAAACTCTAGAGTACGGTTCAGTTATGCTATACTAGTCTGCATGGACATTTATTAAGAAGCCTGAGTTGTCAAAGCCTACAAATGATGACCATAATGTGTCTGTAACTCTGACCCAGTTTTCTTTGTATTTACACATTATAATACTCATGTAATCCTGCACCTAGTTAAATAACAAATATCTTTCAGAATGTAGAATGTAGATAGTTACTCAACAAATCAGACCCATCCACTAATTTTGGTGGACTTAGATTTTTATTTATTTTTTAAACTAGGTAATACTCACTTGACATAAGTAATTATTTTTCACAAAGGAAGTGTACACTTGTGAATGCTGCAAATGTGGAGAGCTATGAGTGGGAAAATGTACTCAAAAAAGGGATTCTTTGAAAGGGGGAAATCCTGCATTCACCTTCACAGAGGTGCAATGACTTCAGGGTTGATTGCATTAATTGAGGAGGTCTAGGGATGAATACCCCTGTATGGGGTGTGGACAGATATGCACACAGCACAGTAATTATATTGTAATCAATCAATTTGTTATAGTTTTAATACCCTAACTTATGCCTTTACCTCCCAGGTTCACTGGTTCAAAGCTGCCACAAACCTGCTTTGTGGGTTATGCATTAGACTAAGAGGTAGCAAGTATAACAGAGAATGACAGGGGGACAAATCTTCAGTTACTAATTTGTTTGTCCCTTCAGGGTTTCAGCATGAGGTTTTTGTATTTTTATCTAACCTTGAAAGACAGCATGCTGTATCTTACATATTGACATTTAACTTGTAAAGGCAACATTCTGTCTTAGTTTGGGAGTTTAGAAGCATTCTATTGAATTTGTTTAAAATGGAAGAAAATCATTGCATGAAAACAGGAAAACAGCTCAGGTCTTCTGCCCAACAGTATATACTGCCCTGTAGATTACCAAATCATGGAATGAATGCCCAGCAAAGACAGAAGGTGGGAGAGAAGGCCTCCTTTTCTAAGTCAGCATTAGTGTATGCAACATTATAGATGTTATAAAGCATGCAGCAACAACTCTTGAATATATTAATGAAAATCTCAAAATAGGCATATGAAAAACAAATCCTCCCGAAGTGAAAAATCATATCTTGCAAATGGTTATAAGAATAATAAAAAATATAAAATTGAAGGTTCTGTTACAGGTGCTCAAGTCTCAAGTGCAGCTGCCACACCTTGAGTTTGGGAGAGGAAAGTTTGATAGCCATCTGGAGGGTGTGGAAGGGGGTGGGTGTGTAGATTAGAGTAGTGATTAGGAAGGGGGCTTATGGCTGGGGAGTAGGAGGAGATTTTTAGAGTTAGGGAGTAAAAAGGGACTTTTAGGGTTAGGGAGCAGGAGAGGAGTTTGGGTTATGAGAAGGGAAGGGAGTTCAATGTTATGGAGCAGCAGGGTAGTTTAGGGTGAGGGGGCAACAGAGGAGTTTTAGGTTTTAGGTTTTTAGGAGCAGATGGGGAATTTTGGTTTAGGGAGTGATTGGGGGAATTTAGATTTAGGCAGGGGGGGTTGGAGTTTTACTTTAGGGAGTGATTGGGGACTTTAGGGTTGGGAGAGTGGAGTTTTAGGTTTGCTGAGTGATCAGGGATTTTACATTTAGCATAGGGTAGTGGAGTTTTAGGTTAGGGATCAAGGACTCAATTTAAGAACTGTGTGGGTGTTTTGGGATTAGAGTTAGGGCTCTGGTAGATCTGTACAGTTTCATAGGGTTGGGTATTGAGAGGGCTAAGTAGTTAAGTAATATTGAACTAGTGGGAGTTAGAGCCAACTGCCTTTTTATCCAAGTGACAATGAACAAGAGTGTTGTGAGCTACTAGCACATGGGACCTTGTAATAGACCTAAAATTAAAACATGTTTTGTAACTGCATTATTGGAAAATTCTCTATAAAACAGAAACTAACATTTCTTTCACACAGTGAGATGAAGCTATGACTGTCTCCTAGATGGATCAGGATTGATGTGAATTTGACACGGCAGAAGCAAATGACTGAGGGTGAAAGTGAGCACCTGATAAAGAATTGCTTATTCCTGAGGGAGGAAGGTAGCCCAACTAAGAGAATGAATGGTTCCTAGTGCAGGCAAGAGACCCACCAGGTGGTGGCTGAGATGAGCCATCCATACCCACCAAGCTGTGCATCGTACTGTAGCTGCATTAGGTAGATGTACAAAGGCATGTACCAGGTAGCATTATGGTAGTCTGTGGATGTCAAGGTTCCATGGGCATCAACATATAGGCCAGGGGCAAAAACATCCACCCTTAATGACTTGCTGCACGACACTCTGTCTAATGATCTGTTCTTTCTCTGGCACTTATGCTATACCAAGGAATAAATGAATGATAGAACGAAAGGGGCTTGGTGGTCAGCGGGCATAAGGGGCAAAAAATCATGTAGAAAAAAAAAGAAAGAAAGTATGATGAGTATTTTAGGAGGTCAGTCATTGTATCATTAGTATCCAAAGAATCATTATCTGTGAGTAACTAATGGGTAGTATTCATAAACCCCATCCACAATTACATAGGGCTGGTATGCAGTGCAAACCACATACCTTAGCTTTATACAGTTCAGCAAAGCCATGCAAATGTATTGAAGTACAGCATACACTATAGCAAACCAAAAAAAACTCCAGACACAGAGTAGGTATTTAAATGTGCCTCAATAATTTACAAACATAACAGTTACAGAGTCCCATATGACTGGGGAATACACATTCTAGTGCCAGTGTACAAAAGCAACACAGACATTCACAACTGTGGGTAGTACAGAGGTGTCAAACTCCTGTCACACTGTGTGAAAGTTCTGGAGAGGGTGACGTACAAATGAATTCACAGAGTAGTAGAAAGTAAGATGAACAGTTTGGATTCAGATCAGGATGCAGCACAACTGACCCAGTGTTTGCAGTGACACAGAGAGTTGAGATGAGGAAAGTGTCCAACTAGGCATTCCTAGACTTGGAGAAAGCATATGAAAAGGTCCTAAGAAAGCTGATTTGGGAAGTCCTGTGATGGTCTGAAGTTCTAGAAACACTGATAGAATTAGTGAAGGCTATGTACAAGGACCCAGTGACACAAGTATGAACAGTGTTCTGACTCTCAGAGGGGTTCCCAGTGGGAGTGGGTGTGATTCACAGTTCAGCTTTGAGCCCACTGCTGTTAATTCTGGTGATGGACTACATTAGTAAACGGGTCAGAAGGAACAGAGCAACAAACTTGCTGTATGCAAATGATGTAGCATTACAAGCAAACTCTGAACAAGAACTTCAGCAAAGGATAGGGGAATGGAATGCAAAGCTGAAGCTATACGAGATCAAACTGAGTACAAATAAGATAGTTGTAATGGCAGCAAATCAGGGAAATCAGAAGAAAATGAGAACTGAGTTGAAAAGGAAAATAGAGGAACAGGTTAACAGTTAAACGTATCTGGGAGGGAATGCTGAGGAGAAGGGAAATCTGAATGAGGAGGTCAAAACTAGAATCAGGAGGGCTTCAGACAACTGAAACAGAGTGCAAGGAATAGTGTATGGCAGACAAATGCCAAAGAAGCTGAAAACTAAGACTTACCAAGCAGTGGTACAACCAGTACTACTATATGCTACAGAAACTGGGCAGTGAAGGCAGAGCAGTTGAAGAAGCTAGAGATGATGGACATGAAGTGCCTTAGAGGGGTGGTAGGATGCACACTGTGGGGAAGATGAAATGAGGACATCAGATAAGAGCCCAAATAGCTCCGTTTGCAGAAAAGGTCAAAGAGAATAGCTTATGGTGGTTTAATTCCATGTGTAAGAATACAGATGACAATTTGGTGAAGAAAATTTAGGACAGAAAGGAAGAAGGCAAGAGGAAATGAGGACATTCTGTGAAGAGATGGAATGTATGAGAGAAGACCGGCGACAGTAAGGCATGACTGTTGAAGAAGGTAACAGTGAATTGAGAGACATGGTGGCAGTTAATGTGACATCCTGACCCCATGTAGAAAATAGGAAAAAAAGATGTGACAATGATGTTGAGTTGTAGAGTAACGTTTATACAACTGTAGATTAACAACAACAGTCGCAAAGTGAACATACCCGAAGCCTCTGTAACACTGATGTGCTCAGCAGAATTTGGCTGAACAACATTAATAGAAATAAATGCAAAATCATGTAAGAAGTACATTAATATATGGATATATCAATTCCTTTTTACTTAGGCCTACTGAACACAGCAATGGAATGTGACAATCACACAGCATTATTATGCTCCCACACACAGATGCAATGGTGCACCTGTACAGTAACACCAGATCCCATCATAATCATATCATGCAAAATGAGGCTGAAACATTTAACAATCATTCTTTGTCATGCCACTAGAGTAGGGAATATGCCATGCAGCATTACTGGCATAACTGCAGCTGTCAAGAAATGTCAGGCACCTTTGTAATTCTGGCACACATGCAATCTATGACTGATGTCAGTTACAAAATGTAATACTATTTAACACAGTAGTGAGGCTGTTGTGTGCACCTATAACATTGGAAATATGCATGTTCCTATTCTGTCTTCATTGAGATTGGTGTCTTTCTGTGTATGGTATTCCTGATTTATATGGGTACATACACACACACACACACACACACACACACACACACACACACACATTCATTGTCTGACATATGTATCTTGTTATGGGCCCACAAGGATGGCAATGGGTACAAATTTTCACCACCCAGGAGCCAAAGGTGTTGCTTCAGGCCCTATGCACACTAGCATGCACATGCTTAAAAAAAGTGAAATGGACAAGAGTTTCTGGGACCAGGTATAGCAGATAGTGGTGTAGGACATTGGTGCTGTGGAATATCATAATAAGACATGAAAGGTCATAATAAAACAACATTACAGATGCATCATAGGGTCACTGATATGATACTGCATGCCAAGACCTAGCAGGGCACAAGACCTCACCATGAACAGGTCTATAACCCAAAGATTCCTGGAGTTCATAAACTCAAATGTCATGGAACAACTAGTCACCATCCCCACAAGAGGTGAAAACATACTTGATCTCATCATCACGAACATGGGATCAAATCAAAATGTTCAACACCCGAAGTATACCCCTCATGATCAGATCATAAAATCTGGCTGGGTCCTCATGAGGTCCCCCCCCTCTAAACCCCAAAAGAAAACAAAGTGAAAAGCCGATTTCACACTTCTAAAATTCTACTTGGTCTCTTTTTTGTGCCTAAGGCCAGTGGTAAACATTACTCAAACCGCTGAATCACTTACAAATGCCTTCTACCAGCACCTACAGGACTGCATGGATAGAGCAATCCCAAACAAAAAGGACTCTCTCTACTAAGAAAAGGCTGTAAAAGTGCAAGCCCCAGCCAGGTAAACAAGCCCTACTAAAGGAGTCTACAACAAAAAGAGGATAAGCAAACAAGAGAAAAAAAAAGGTTGAAGACAGGTAAGTAAAAAAAAAAACTAAAAAAAAAAATAATCTCATCCAAAATCATTGAGAGAGAAAAATTCACCAAAAAACACTAAACAACTCAAAGATTAGCTAAAAGGCCTAGAAACCTAGGAGGAAACTCCCAGATATGCTCTCAGAATAGCAATGTGATGAATTAAATTACTGAACCTACACAAATTACTGAACCTACACACACTGACAGTGCAAACCCTGCCCCCCCACTCCCCTCAAACTCAGAAATCCCCAGAGTCCAGAGGATTCCAGGCCCCCAAACCCCTCCAGCCCCCAAAACTGCAAGGGGCCCAGGAAAACAACTGCCCCACCTAAGGCAAAAATGTGTGCACTGTGTCAAAAACAGGAAGTGAAAAATTAAACCCCCATGAACCTCAGTTTATGTTTAATCTTAGCTCAGGATCATTGCTGATGGGCTCCCCGCAGGCGGGTGGCGCCCAGGGTCCCAGCCTCTGTACCCGTGTCCATTACTGACCCCCCTAATTACCTGCCATTAGCTTGATAAACAAGCCTTGGAGTGCCATGGAAAGACTCATATAAGAACCTATATAATGGAGACTTAGGAACTTGGGAGATTTTGGCTTTGGAGGCTTTGGCAAAGACTTAGGCAACTTGCCCAGCTTTTTTGACAACCTTTTCGATTTGTAAGTCACCAAGAAGGCCTGATGACAGGCTGGCAGCCCCTGGCACAGGCAATGACACAAAGGCCTCATCACAAGGCAAAACATGACTCAGCTATCCTCGACACAAGTACCCATGAGAAACAACTACAACAACAGACTAACCAACAAACAGCAGCTACAAAACAGGAACCCACTTCAGCAGAGCAAAGCTGGTGTCACCCACAAGTCCTGAGTCATGTCAGAAGTGGGTCCCTACTTGGCTCTGTCCTGTCCCAAGCTTTCACAGGTACTTTCTGAAGTACAAGCAAACACAGGAGGCATTGTTGAACATGCAACTAAACTGAATGCAAAAAAATATGGGTGACAAACACACACATCACAGATAGACTCCTCCCAGAGCCATGATACAGAAACGGATAATCAAATGCCAGAGCATACCAGCTGGGAAAAACAAGGTTACCCCTAGCTACCATACCCCTACACCTAAACGAATAACAACCATAGTCATCAGGGATCTGGGTGGCAATCCACTGAGCACAGAAAAAGACACTCAGGTGTAGCCTTTGGTTCAACAGGGACACTGCTACCACTAAAGTAGCAAAGTAGTTAGGAAACCTAGATCTACCTGATCATGAGATAACCTGACATCATCATCCATTAGACCTATGATTGAGTACACATCTACTCAATAGGAGTACGATTGAGTACAATGCCCCATCTGGAATGTATCTGACCAGACACCTGATGCAGCTTGAAAGGCACCAAAAAGTTCCCTCAAAAAATCATAAAAAGTAGGAAAAATATGTTCCTCGCTGCCCGACTGAAAGAACTCCAGCCCCATTCAGTCTGACCTGTGCCTGACAGAACTGACATTCTCCTCGACATATAACCTCATGTAAACCAAGATAAAATGAGATCCCTCAGAACCACAAAAAAAAAAGAAACCCAGATGCCCAAAGTTATAAAATAGGAACGTGCTGGAGGACAAGAGAAATAAGAATAGCTGAGATGCAAATCCCCAGGCACCCATCTTCATGTGAGCTGGAGCACCACCGGTACATGCAGGAAGAACATTTCGCTGGGGGAGATCAAGACTCGCATTGACCAAAGTGAATCTTCTAGATATATTAGAGGGATTACTTCACAGAAGGTGCTTGGAGAAAGGCAAAAATTTTTGAAAAACTTAACTATGGGCCAAAAGTATGTATCCTTTATAAATTAATAGCTAAAGTATGCCCTTTGCTACCTATGAACCTAAACTAAGATGTGGACCACCAACATAGAAGCAGATTACAAAGATAGATGAGTTACTGGTAACCCTGTTCTGGGCAGGCAAGTGAACCCACATACCTGGCAATCATAGGATCATAGGATCATAGGATCATAGGAGGTTACTAGGCTATTGGCCCTGAGGCCCTTATAAGCCTAGCCAGGAGTTTAGCCCATGTATAGACAAATCACACCTGATGCCCCTGTCCAGCAGGGACATGGGGTTGAATCCCATAGATGTATTTTCTGTTTCCCATCCAGTTATCTGTGTTGCCCTTAAAAAGGGGTAAAGAGGTACTCTGCTTGATGTGGAGAGGGAGTTTATTACATCCAGTAATGGATTGGATATAGAAAGTTTCACTGTTGGAGGGTACAGCACAAAAGATCAGCACACAGGTGAAGTCAGAAGGTCACCTGTGACTGATGATAATGTCAACATACACTTGGCATAGTCAGATGACACAGTGGCACTGTCAGCAGTACTAACACTAAAGGGCACACACACATCCCCTGCATATGATGTGATGGTGAAGAGGCAGGATGAACCTCAAGCATTACCTGGGCTTAGTGCTGGACATTCTGTTATTGTGAGCCTCATTCATTTGCAAGAAGTTATCTTGTCATTTGCATGCTGTGAATGCCAGGCTATTTTTTTCCTGTGGCACGGCTGTGCAACTTGTATCTCTGAATTGCTCCCTCACTGCAAGTCATTGCTCATATTGGTATTTTGCATAATGCTACGTACTAATTGTTTCTTAATACATCTCTTTGTGTTTCTATCTACTGCTATACTTTTGAAATTACCTATTTTGTCATAGATAAACACATCAAACATATTATATAAACAGTATTTTAAAGGAAACTTTGCAAACCATAATAATTAGGTACAACAATGTTGGCAAGCCCCATTTGTTTTATATATTGCTCTGTCTAGTACTTAATAGCTTATTAATCTTTATAAGAACAGGACATTTTGTTAGAGTTCTAGCTGAGCTGTTAATTTACCTGTGTCACTTGCTTTTTACTTAGAGTCTTCATAATCCTCCACTGCATCAAAATATTATTTTTACGAGAGGGTTGTGCTGTCCATTATCTGCAATATATGCAGAAAACAGTAATACATGAAGTAAGCCGGAACATGGTCATTTAATACAAAATACTCCTGTATAAGCAAATAATGAAGAGATGTAGGCCAGGATTCAGAAACAGGACAGCCATGAGCAGAAAGGCTGTGGCAAAAAAGGTCTTTTAGCATGACTGTGGAAACCAGGGATATAGGCTAATTTGCACATCTATGAATTGCTCATTGATTACTTGCAAGTCCAAACAACCCTTTTTCTGTTGTCCCTGCAGTAATCACCACTAACAACTGATGCATTGAGTTAAAACAGGCACTCCCATATTCACCCGACTCCCCCCCCCCCCAGACACACACATATGTGCATGGACACACCTTCATATGTTTTATCTTTTCCTGAGTTAAAGGATGTCTCTGAAGTTGCCTCTTATTTTTTACCATACCCCATAAATCATGAATTATTAGAGTTAGTCCATAATGCTAGTCATGTTTTATTCTTATTATTGTTCAGAAAGTGTATTCTGACGTAAGATTTATTGCACTCTTAACTCTTTAAGTAGATTAGAGTAATATTTGGAAAGACTCATTTGTTTTGTCTAGCGTTTTCCTCTCCTGGCTCTGTCCAGAAGTCTTGAGTACAGCCCCACTACATGACAGACAGCTACAATCAGCCAATAATATCAGACATTAGAGTTTCATTCTTCTTGGTATTATATGCTTTATGCTATACATCCTGTGTTGTATTCATTTTGGAAGTGGATTAGGGTTTTATGCAAGATTGTGTCTGGTGTTTAGAGTTCCCCCATATGTTTTTCATGCAGCATATCCTATGGTTCTATTAATTTTTCAAGTGATTTAGGGAATATATTTAACTGTCCTTGGTGTCTAATGTCCCCTCACTTATTGCAGGTTATTGCTCATTATTATTATTGCTCATTGGTCAACGGGAGTTTAGGTAGGGCAGCCACCCACCCCAACCAATTTCACTTACGCGTGCATGCGCACACACACACACACACACACACACACACACACACACACACACACACACACACACACACACACACACATGCATGCACACAGGGCTGTAGCCAGAAGTTTACATTTTGTACTGAAACCTAATGCTCTTTCCCCCACCACTCACCTGTCTTTTTAAAAATGAACTCAACTCTCAAAATGCTACCCCCAATACGTATAGGAAGTTGACATTAATTTCAGCTGTTACCATTTATTCCCATAAAAAGCTGTTTTAGTGCTGTATTCCTTTCATACAGATATTTTTTTATGAACCTGTATACTCTATTCATTTATACAGTTTTAAACATTCTGTACTTGAGAGTTGAAGTTTCCAAGAAATGTCAAGAAAAAAAATATACTCATTTAAGTACACTGTGTATGCCTAACTACACCCTTGCATGCACACTTGCACACATACACATACAAACTTTGCACCACTTATAATTCTACATACACTCACAGACTCGGACACTTACACACACATGTAATTGCAAAAACACACGCACGCGTGCGTGTATGTGTGCATACAGATACAACACTACTTGTCTGCTAAACTCCCTGACATTTACCTGTAATGTGATCTTACCCATTGAAAGTAACAGGTGAGTGCAGGCTTTTGGCCAAGTTAATTACAAAGCATCCGGTAAGGATCTATGGAGCTGAGCAGTTCTATGACTCACTCATCTGTGTAATTCACTTACCGCAGGCATTTCTGGGAGAAAGCGCATGGCGAATTATCATAGCCTCTCCCCTGGAAAGCCCCATAAGCATTTGCAGTTGGCGGGAGAGACAGCCCACTTTGGTGCTGCACCTCTTTGAGGTAAAGGGTTGTCTCAGAATGGCTACCACCAGAGATAGAAAGGGCTTAGCACTGGCGGTAAAGCTTCTGAATCCCAACCATAGAGTTTCTAACAAGTGAAGCAAACTAAATATGTTTAAACATAATCCACTGGTATTGTCAAACAGAAGATATTAGCAGCTGTTTAACTGTAATACTGAGATATTCAAACCTCACCTTAGATGGAGGCTGACATCATCATTTGAAAAATATTGGTTCGGAGGAGGGCAGCCTATATATCATCATCATTGTATATACAGGTACACCTATACCTGTTATGTTTACTATCTACTGCACCGTTACTGGTTATTGGAAATGCTAGGCATTGACCCAATGTGGTTTTATATTCTGTTTCATATAAGAAAGAGCATTTAACTTCTACAGTTTCATTGTGAATAGATATGTATAGATGATAATATGAACTGTATCCTTCATTGCTTCTACTAAGAACATTTATTACTATTATTATTATTATTACTATTATTTTTTTTTTGCAGTTGCCAACTAAGAAATGCTTGTGCTGTTGAAGCAAGATAGCTAAAACTGCATTAGTCTTATGTAGGAGGTTGCAGTTTGCTCATGTTAATGAAGAGAAGTGAACATTCCTAAGTTCTTCTTCATATATTTAGTATACATTATATTTTATGTAAAGTTCCTTAACTTAGAAAAATGAGTATCTCTTAGGCAAGTTTGCATGTTTGGTATATATAGGATCTGTGTTTTCATCATTGTTTAAGGGGTTGAGATAATTTTAACCACACTTCTGCAGTTATAGTTTTGTTTACTGTTAGCAGCAGGTACTTTTTATTAATATTGTAACTGTTTTGTAAATGTATTTGTTAACTTCAAGCTGACTCTGTAATTTAGTATGATTTTGTGAGGCATTGTGGTCAGTTATCCTGGCCTATGATACTATTTTTAATAACTCAGAAAGTAAGATTTGTGTCACCCAGGATAAAATTGAGCATATACTGGCGATTGACAGATCTTACTTCCTGAATAGGTAATGCTGTTGTAACAGCTAATTCTGTAATATAATAATGTTTAGTATTTCACCGGAAAGTCAGACATACTGTAAACAAGTATGCTTTTTTTAAAACGAACGGCAAGGTCTTTTTGTGAACCTGGAATGCTGCCTAGCCAGAGATGTGCAGTGAACGATCTGTCGATGACTGCAGACCTGAACATAAGCTAAATATAGGAAGAGAAAAGCAGGGGTTGATAAAGGCTGTGCAGAAAGAATGACAACACAGAAGCATTGTTAGAGGTAGCAAACAGAGTGAAAGACTTTACAGATAACTTGGAAATTCACCAGTTAATACTTAAAATAGCAAAAAGACTCTGTCAGGCAGATGCATAAAAAAATCATGAAGCAGTTCGGGTACATCATTATAAAATATATCTCTCATATTTCACTGGAGAAATTTTCATGGGCAGTCATAAATTCACACAATGTAAAATATTTTTGAGTGGGGTTTCAGACCATAGGTGTTAGTATGGAGAAAACAAATAGCTGAAATTATTTTTTAATGAAATCTCTGCAAACGACCAATGCCAGCACAGACTACAAGTCCCTTTTCAGTAGCACCTCACAAGGTAATTACCTACTTAGGAGAAACACGACAATTAAAACCATTTTCTGCTGAAGTGGCCTGGAGTGTGGGCTGTACTTTACTTTTTCATACAAACATTCTTAATCATAAAGTGTCAAGCCAAAAAGCACTGACTACAACACATGCTCAAAACAAGGTCTCGGTTCTGTTATTAGGGGCAGCCTCCCCCACACGCTACTTTCCAGGGAGGCATTGTAATACCACTTACATGGTAGCTCTGAACCTGTTGCACATCAGAGCCAGACAACTAATGAAACATTCTTTGAAAACTGTGAAGACTGTCATTTTCTTCCAAAAAGTTTAATACTGGTTGAAGAGCATTGAATGAATGTTAATTTTCTAATGTGGGTTTCCCTCACTGAATAGCTTATACCATCACAATATATACTGTGATTTCTTGAACACTGCTAGTCAAAACCCTGGGTGGCAGAGCATTTAGGGAAGTCAATTCAAGTAAATTAAAGTTCAGTGAATTGTGATTTGATGATTCACAATGGTGAAAATCAGCAACTGTAAATTGAGCAAGCTGTAGAAAAGTCTATTTGCTGAGCAACTTTATTGTTTTCACAGTTTAGCAGCAGGCATTGTTGTATCCCAGACATGTAGGTATCTAGGTGTATACTGTGTAAGTTAGGACCCAAAGTAACATATCAGCCTTCAATCCACTCTGTCCATGTACATCAGATCCTTGTCCCAACACATGCCTGCTGCACTATATTATATTCCTTGCGTGTAACTATTGTCCATTGCTGCCCATTCTCACAGTCACCTGTCACTGAAGTACAGTTGATTGCTTATCTGTCCCTAAACGTGATGACTGGGGTACGTCTCCTATGTGGAGAGTGACAACATACCCTGAAGACTGCTGGAGTCTAAGTGCAGCATAAGGGGACTTTGGTTAGTGTGGCATACCGTCCTTCAGATGTCACATTAAATCATGTCTGCCTCTCCTGCTGTGTATCCACATGGATGCAAGAGAACTAAAGGTGTTATCTGCATAAAGTGAAGAAATTTTATGAAAAAAAGAACTGATTAAGATTCACAAAGAAATAACACTGATGTATTAAGTATTAAAAACAGAGAACACTAGAAGTACCTCGTACAATACAGGGAATAAAATCACTCCCAGCTCAAAAAGTATGTTACAGATATACCCACATACCCTTACAAAGCCATAACTAAAAGCAGAAAAAGCCATGTAACAAGCAGAACATACATCAGTCATTCATTATGGATCACCAGTGAATAAGACAGACCCTTTATACATTATCAGTAATCCCAGAATTTAACCATTAAGCCAAAGATGCTTGACTACAAATGACAGTAATTGCTTACTGTAATGATTCATCTTAGTAGTGTACAGTTTGTCTGTCTGTCTAGACACTCTGCCACACTATAAGTTCAAAGTAAGTTTCAGTACAGACAGCAGAGCCATACAATGTCAGCTTCCACCTATTCCGTCAATATAAACCCTCCCTGTATTTAAATGTGCTACATAAAATACACAGTGCCACATTCAAAATAAAAAGAAAAAATGTTATCCTTGCTATTACGTTCAATTTTTTTTAGTACATGCTCTTAAAGATACTTTACAGCTCAATGTCATTCATTACCATCGCATTATAGGCTACTTTCCTTTCATTTTGTTGCAAAATACCCCGCCATTAACTGGGAAAGCTACTCATGTACCAATGCACTTGCCCAACATTTCCTTGAATTCATTAATTCATTAATTCCAATGCCCTAGACCAGCTCGTTCTTACCTCCACTAGAGGTAGCCACATCCTTGACCTGGTCATTACTAACATGGGCGACCATTGCTCTATACAAATAGTTAACTCCTCCTTAGATCTGACCACAAACTAATCACATTGGAAATCCACATCTCCCCCCCTGTAAAGGTAACCAGCATAAAAAACTTCTCCAAAGCTAACTTTGGGCTCCTAACAACAGAGGAACGGAGGTGGCTATCTTCATGGCACCCATGCAAATGGAGAATAGTTGCATGACCACCGAATCATACACCAATGCACTGTACAAACATGTACACAAATGCATGGATCTCGCCATACCCAATAGAACCAAGACGGTCTCCTCCAAAGAAAGGAAGCCAATCTGGTGGTCTCTTGCCATAAACAAACTCTACAATAGAAGGAGGAAACTGATGCAGAATAAATTGAAGTCCCAAGACTGGAAAAACTCCCTTATCAGCCTCAACAAAAAGTTGAGATCCCTCATCAAATCCTCTAAAGCTAGCAATGAAAACAGAATTGCAGCAGATAGTAAAGACAACCACAAGGCCTTCTATAGTTATGTAAATAATGTTCACAGCAATACCCAGATTTGCTCTGAGCTACTGCACAATGGTACCTCCTATACTGAGCCAACAGATATTGCCAATATACTGGCCGACAGATTCAGTGCCAACTTTACCCCCCCAAAGGACCAATTACAATACCAGTAGATTGTCAGGCACCCAGTATTACTGCTGCACAGTTTAAAACAGCACTGTCCAAGACCAAGAATACAGCTTCTATGGGACCTGATGATATCCATGGCTATGTTCTACATGAACTACAGAGTGAACTGGCACCTCACCTGTGTGCCCTGTTCAATCACAACCTCACCTTTGTCCCTACTGAATGGCGCACTGCTACAGTCATCTCTCTCCACAAAGGAGTGACTACAGACCCTTGGAACTATTGCCCTATTAGCCTGACAGGTCTGATATGCAAAGCTATGAAACACATCATCATGGACCTAATAAACAAGGATATAGGGAATCTCCAAACTCTGATCCCACACAGTTTGGTTTTGTGAAGGGTAGATCATACCTGCTCAACCTGGTCATCTTCTTTGAGTCAGTCACAAGAGCTGTGGATGAAGGCAAGGTGGTTCATACATCCTACCTATGTTGTTGTTGTGTCTTTCGGCTTTTCCCGGTTAGGGGTCGCCACAGCGGAACTCTGGTCCACTAATGATTGGTAGTTGATTTTTATGTGCCGAGTTACCAGCCCTGATGCACAACCTTCAACAAAGGTACGCCCATTCACGCATGTCTCCACGCAGAAGACACTCTAGCTGAGTATCAAACCAGACAGCGTCTTACTGTGAGGCGACAACGCTACCGCAGCACCACCACCGCAGGTATATAGAAAAACTCACTGAGCTAGGCAGCAACCCCTATATCACTAGGTGGGTTGCAAACTGTCTCACAGATAGAACACACAGTGTGAAAGTAGCTGACTCCAAGTCAGACTGCTGACCAGTCATGAGTGGAGTCACACAGGGTTCGGTCCTGGGTCCTCTCCTGTTTGGTATCTACTTCTCTGAAGTCCAGGCCAACACGAAGGGACTCTGGCTGACAAAGTTCCCAGATGATTGCAAGCTGGGAGCTATTATTAACTCCCCAAGTGATGTTGACACCCTACAGAAAGGCCTCACTGAGACCAACCACTGGTGTCAGAACCATGACCTTAAGCTCAATGCCAAAAAATGTGTCATCATCCCCTTTGCGAAAAACCTGGTTCCCATGAATTAACACATCGATGGTAGTCCACTGAACACAGAAGGCGTTATAAGAGATCTGGGGACACAGGTTGACAGCAACCTCTCTATTGATCACCACATTGCCACTGTGGTCAGAAAGTCCTTCTATGTGGCTCATCTCATTACTAAGGGTTTTGCATCCAGGAAGAAAGAGGTCATTGTCTCCCTATACTCTTCCCTCATTAGGCCAATCATCGAGTACAATGCCCCATTTGGCATTTACCTCACTAGACACCTGGAACAAATGGAGAGGCCACAACAGTACTTCACAAAGAGGATCCTAGGCCTTAAACACTTGTCCTATATGGACAGACTCAAAAAACTCCAACTATTCTCTCTCATATTGCCTACTTAGAGGCGATCTCAGCTTGACTTACAAAGCCATGTCTGACACAGCTCTGTTAGAAATGCTACATCTAAAGAAACCCCAATCCCTCCACACCACATGCTTCAGAGACCTCAACCTCATTACCACAATCAACAGAACATGCTCGAGGGACAGGTTTATAACCCAGAGACTGTCCATGCTATGGAACAGACTTCCCATACATGTCAAACAGAGCACCTCACTGGCTCTCTTCAAGAGAAATCTTGATGACTGGATGAGAAATAGAAAACTCACCCCGGGGATCACTCCAGTGGCTCTACTTGACAGAGGCACTGGGAAGTTAATAATATGGACTAGGCTTGTAAAGGCTCCAGGGCCATTAGCCTAGTACACAGCTATGAACCTATGAAATGTTTATTTAGATGCTTGTTTCCTATCATTCAAGTTATTCAAACAGAAGCTGTTGCCATTACTTGAAAATGTTACATTGACTCTTTCCTATTGGAGTATTTTCATATACAGCCCAAATGTAGAATCCTGAATGTGTTGCACATATCTGTGAAATACACAACATGCTTCCAATTTAGATGGTATTCTATTTCCTATAGGCTGTACCATGGTGATCTATGTTTGATCTTTTAGACTATGAAAGATGTCACCCTACTAACTCTACTACCTCTTCACAGAAGTAATAAACATTCAAACAGCCTGAACCTTTCTGTCCTTGTGTCCCTATGATAACCACATCCATCCTGACAAAAATATCTGTATGAAATAAAGAATAAAAAATGGATGCTTCTGCAAAATATGACTGTGTCAGTCATCCAATCACCCCCACTCTTTACAGATTCATAGGCTCATAGGTAGATATTAGGCAATCAATTGTCAGATCATTAAGAGCCTAGACAAGAGTTCTTCCTGATTCAAGGAGGGGCACACAAAATAGGCCCAGGGAGAATTTGTGTGTGCCCATCCAATTGTCTAGGTTTGTCTTGAATGTAGCTAGTTTACTACTCTGCTTAATACTTAGAGATAGTTTATTCCATTGGTGGGAATATGCTTGAATAAGAAGCTGTTGTACCAACATATCGTATTAATTGAAACGTTAAAAACTTATTTTACAACGCTTTTCGTCCAACGTTATAGTTGAACTTCCTCAGAAAGACAAACAGTTGCAACTTGTTTCCACACTGTATAAAAAGAATATCTTAATTAGCCCGCCAAAATTTTTGAATACGATGACTCAATGCTTAAAGTGATAGGCAGTTTCCAGTGTTTTAGCTTTAGCGGCTTTTTATCAGTTTTGGTTTTTCGTTATTTGTTATAGTTTTTTATATCGTATTAATTGTTTGATAGAGACTGAAGTCTGAGATGCCCTTGTTATTAATTGGGCCAGAATGAAGGATTGTCTAACTATAGTACAGCTACAGTACAGTCATGCCAATCAAAGGACAGCAAGTCACTGACAAAGGTGCCTAGATCGCTAATGACAGTGTCATTCTTAAGGGAGGTATTATCTTGCAGTATGATGAGGACTTATGTCTTTTATTAAAGTAGACTCTAATAGAAATTGTTGGCATTTAATGTGAGGACATTGACTTTACACCATTTGTTTGCATAGAGCAGTCCATCCTGGAGTTCCGACACATTGGTGGATGCTTCAATGACAACTTTTAATTTACAGTCATCAGTGAGTTTTGTTAACCAGAAACATGGGTTATTGGATTGTAGATCAGAGAAACAATTAACAGATAGAAGTGGATTTGGCATTGAGCCATGTTGAACCCCCCACTTGTGACATTTTTACCTATCGAGGTGGTACTGATACCTCTAATGATGTGTTCTACCAACTAGATAGTTTTCTATCTTTCTACATATGGCTTTATATTTAGATTTCTCATACATGAGTTTCATTTTTAGACATCCATGTGGCAACCAGATAACAATATGAAGAAGGTACCTAATAATGTGACCACAAATCACTTTCCAAAAAAAAAAAAAAAATCAGCCACAAAAGAAAGGTAAGCCATCAGACATTTTTAATTAATAGAACTTTTTACCTGCCCTAAAATCCAAAAATCCAGCTATTTTATCTATCAATACCAGCTGCTAATTTTCTACCCCATCCTTCACTAGAAAGTCCTTCCCAAATCTTGGCCTTTTCTGCCTGAGGAAAGCACGAACCTCTTGAGCCAACTTTACCCACATACCTCAGACATATATACATTAGAATAATAGACAAAGTCCAACTGCCAATAGTTTTGAATACTGATGTACTCATATGTTTAAGTTTAGGGCTATAGGGTTGACCCATGAGAATGTGAGACAGGGTGATGTCAGCAATAGTACTGAGAATCTGGAAGCTATCTGGATCACCAGACTTAGAAGAATTGATGGTCATGGTCTTTATGAGTGTATTCCTTTAAGACCTAGACTTAGGATGAGACCCTTGAAGAGATAGGTATTAGTTTTTATAAGCTGATGTTTAAACATGTTATATAATATATTTTTTATATATATATTTTTATATAATTTATATGTTTATAATTATTTTTAAAATTTAATAAAGATATGTTACATTTGTATGGAGTTGTATAACACAAGTGTTTTAGTCATATGACTGTTTGTCATGTGATTTTTGATATAAAGGTGTGTGTTTTGTAGTGCTTGTATACACCTGAGGAAGCATATCTGTGAAAGCACTTGTGTTTTTGCACTAAGTAAAGGCCTTATATACTGGATTTTACAGCCTTCTGCGTCTCATTTAACTTGTGATATATACATTAGTTCTCCTTATTAGCCTTAGCTGTAAATAACTGCTTTATCTGCCATAATGGCCTTCTTACTACTACTGTCATTATCCTGGCCTAAACATAAAGTGAAACATGATCCTCAAAACTGCTACTCCAGATAATACAATGACCAAACAAACTACTGCACCTAAATGCTTCAGTCACCCATCAGTAACAAAAGGAAGTCTAGAAGGCTGAGGGGGCAACCTAACTAAACATCCTGATTACATCATGGTAGCAATCCACCCATCTAGAAAGCATTCCCAATTAATTAGCTTTGCTTCTTTCAGCCCTTTAAATAACCTAACCACATGACTCGTACAAATCACACATAATTTTGCAATGCATTTGTCACAACAGGAACCCCAAATTGACCTGAACAAATACTTTTTTTACTGGTCAATTAAAACAATGTAGTTCCTTTGCTGTTTTCCAAACGATTCCTGCAACAGCACAAAGTTATCTTGGGTCATCTGTCTGCTTGGTAAACTACAAATTTGCTCTTTTGCAGTAGTCTTACTAACGACAGCTTTTAATTTTTTTGGCTACACATATCTCCATAATCTTGAGATCTTGTTTAGAAGGTTTACATGTCTCAGATTTTCTAAGGTGATCCTTATCTTCCTTCTAATAGTGCACTTTTGAGTAACTTGCATGCTCCATAAAAGCAAACCCCCTTGAATCAGTGAATTGTACACAGCTGTAAAAATGTTACCAGTACATTACAACAATAAATAAGAAATCATGGACTAATCATCACACTTAAGTGATACTTTTTTCTTAAATAATTGATTGTAGCATGCACCTGTTGGTCTGTGGCCACCTCAGTATACCCACCCTCAGGTATAACTCTTGCACTGAATCCTAGACTTATCTCATCCCTAGATAAATATAGATTCTGGAAGAAATCCAAGACCAGCCTTAATCTGTGTGTTTTATTATCACAATTCACCATAAGAATGTACTGCATGCTTTGCCATGCGCGGTGTGTCCAGGATAATTGTGCAAGTGATGTGTTTCATGAGTGGTAATGCTAAATGGTTCCATATGGATTGTTCTGGGCCTGTTTATTCGTTTATTGTTTCTGATATCAAGTACTGATCTCAGTGGACCAATTTCAGGCTAAACCCAGCCAGATACAAGAATAACATCAAGAAAATTAATATTGTTAATAAATAAAAGCAGTTTGGAAGACAAACATCATGCAGTGTACAATAATGGCTATATGTACTGTAAAAATTAGCTGTGTTGACAAACAGATCAAGCCATGCAAGGTGAACCTAAAGGCTATATACAGTGTACATTGTACTTAGGTACAGCAGAAATGCCATTAATAGTATAATGTTCACTAGTAAAGTGAGAGTGTAAATTTAGTAGAGAGGGGTGTGAGAGAAGGACAACAGGACAGCACTTAGTGATGTGAAAATGGAGTAAATGTGAAGTTAAGTTATGTGGCCAGAGTTGAAGCATTTTCATTGGCTTTGTTTGTGCAGATGAGCTTTAAACTGGGTTTACATTTTGTGCAGAAGGGTAGGCCTTTTAAGTTTGGGAGAATGATTGCCAAAGTTTAGGAGCAGGTATTGAGAAACTGAGTTAGTGCACTGTGGTTTTGTTCTGAGGATATGAAGTGTAGAACCTGCTTGGGAATGGCTTTTGAGGTTGTAGGAGGGAATTTTAGTGTTGAGCTAGGTAGCAAGGGGTGAGACACATTATGAATGTACACAGTTTGAATAAGATGGATTTGAGAAGTAGGATGCCTCTTTGCTTAATGGGAATCCAGATAGCCTTACAAATTGTGCAGCTGTGATGTTCTTACCTTGGTGTATTGGTAATAAATCGACATTTTTTTTTTTAGATGGACTGAAGGAAAGTAGCATTCTTATTTGATATTGCAGCTGTTAAAGAAAGTGCATATTCCAGGTGACCAAGAAAGATACCTTCAGGTCTCAGCTCTTGCAGGATGAGAAAGATAGTGAGCAATTTTCTGAGTCCAGAAAAATAAGTCTTGTTCTAGTCTTCTCTGTGCGAACTTGAAAGTTAAGTTTTTGATCAAGCCATATTCCTAGGTATTTGAGCAAAGTTCTGGTTTTGATTTGATCATTTTTAAAGTATTTGATGCCAAAGAAGTCTGGTACTTTTGAGTGCTTTTGATGAATATCAGAAATCACAGGTTTGCTTTTATGAGAGTTCAGTAGTAGTAGTTTGTCAGTTTTAAATTTAGTAAGTGAGTGAAGGTTGTTTTGAAGTTGGTTTTGTATGTCAGTTTGCAAGGGGCTGGAACAAAATATGACCATGTCATCTGCATATAAGTGGAAGGTGGGGTAGGTCGATTGGGAGTTTGATTATGAAGACAAAGAATAATAGAAGGGCAAACATGGATCCTTGTGTAGTCAGGCATCA
This sequence comes from Protopterus annectens, assembly GCF_019279795.1. NCBI lineage: Eukaryota > Metazoa > Chordata > Ceratodontiformes > Protopteridae > Protopterus > Protopterus annectens. Next base: position 1,144,002,362 of record NC_056746.1, read on the forward strand.
GTAGAAAGAGAGGAACCAGTCTTGATGCTAAAAGATGTGTTAGTCACAAAGTCCTGCATCCAAGCTGAGGCCAGATGGCTAATGCTAAGATCAGACATATGGATAAGTAAGTAAGATGAAATGGTCAATAAGGTCAACGCCTTTTATAAGATTAATTAAAAGAGTTAAGTTACCTTTGACCATGTTAAGCAAAATCATCTTAGTCAATGTCCGCAGAAGCTGTAGCACTCATACCTGATCAGAAGACATGTTTCTTTATGGAAAGGAGAAAGTGCTGTCACCCAATATGCAGCTTTGCGGATATCCTGTTTTAAGAATTGTAATCAGACTAAGTCACCACTGTGGAACATGTAAAGAACTGGGTTAACTCAATGATGTTGCCTAACTGGAACCATTGACAATCAATAATAGCACTTCTGCACTCCAGAAATCCAAAATGTCAGTGTGGCAAATGCTAGGGAAACAAATACCACAGCTGCCACAGTGCTTGAAACACTGCATTCCATTTCCCTTCCTCAAAAGATATGAAGAGCTCTCCATATCTGGTACTTGTGTCATCATAGGGGCATTTAAAAGACTGAGGTGATTCTGAGGAGGGCAACGAAGATGGAAAAGGGCCAAAATCAGAAGCCAGTATGAGAAATTACATAGGACTTGATTTGTAGAGTTTCAAGGAATGAAACAAAAGTGAGACGTGAGAGAAACTTTTAAGTATCCTAATGGAATAGAGGCTAAGGAAGAAATGTAGGTGATAGTACACATTTTAAAGTTACAGGGTAAATGACTTAGGGAAGACTTGAGGGAGTATTACTTCACAGAAAGCATGGTAGATGCCTGGAAAAGCCTTAATGAAGAGGTTGCATGGTCAAAAGATGTAACAGAATTCAGAAGGTTATAAGAAAAACATAATTCAGTTCTTATGAGGGGGTTGAGAAAGCATAAGAGAGCTATTGGTTTTGTAAGATTTGCTGTTTATTTATAAGGTAGGCAAATGGATAAACTTAATGGACTAAGCAGTCTTTTCTATCACCAAAGTCGATGTTTCTGTGTATGTTACCACTGCAATGGAAGTTTCCATTGTCTGTTTCAGTAAGTAGGATTTAAAATGTATTATTTTGTAAGAAAATAATACTTTTGTTCAATAACTGAAACTATGGTTTGTACTGCTGAAACATATGCTTTGGGGGTTGCCCAAAAGGTGAAATGGCACATGGTAAATAAAATGTTTTCCTTGATGTTTCTTTAAGCCACATATCTGGTTTGGGTGTGAGCAGTAACATTTTTTTATTTTTTATTTTTTATTTTTTATTTGTTGGCCAAGGTAGAGCACTGATTGTGATGAATCATTTTTAGACTCAACCCAGGAAAATAACAGAAATTTACAGTGCAACAAAAATAGTGATGTGCAGATGCAAATTCACAAAACTGCAATACAAACTGTATATAAAAAAATTACAATGTATAGTCATACCTTTCAACTGTCTAGATTTTCCCAGAATGTTCACATTTTTGCCTCATATTTTTGGTTTGTTCTTCGTAAAATTTGTGCTTTTTTCAGATTTCAAGATTGAATTTGCTAAATAATTTATTTATTTGCAGTTTGTTAATTGGGGAAAGTCCACTGGGCCGTGCAGAGCCTGTTTTCAGTGGAGACCTGGGGAGAAAAGCTCCTTAGTAAAATTAAAATTACAATTAAAGTACAGAACAAGTAATAAATATGTACAGTGGTAATAAAGCAATGTTTAACAATATTGGATAAGAAAGATATAATTAATTCAGTACAAATAAATTTATATACAAAGGTAGTATGCCATTTTGAGTGCAAATACATTTATACACAGAGGTAGTAAGCCATTTTGAGACTAAGATTATCAGTTCAGAGGTGTAGAGCAGAGTATTTATGGATAAAACTCAGTATAGAAAGGAGGGAGAGATCAAGCTAATAAAAGATAAGGTATTTAAGGGGGCTGAATGTAGGAACACTTCCAGATGGAAGACAGGTAAGTGTGGAGAGAAGTTTTGAAATGGGCAGGATTTTGGATTGTTCTGATTGCTAATGGAAGGGCATTCCAGTTCTTGGCTTAAGAGTAAGAGAAGAGAAGTTGGCCTGGTGGTAGGTTAAGTTTGTGACCTGAAGCAGTTGTTGATTCTCTGATCTGAGGGGGCTATTAGGGAGGTAGAAGGTAAAGATAGAACTGAGGGCAGGACTTTCAGAAGGTTTAAAGATAAGTTTGTGGGCGGTAGTAAGTTGCAGGTAGTTGAGGTAGTTTGGAAGTTCTAGACATTTTAATGAGAGAATAGCATTACAGTGATGGGAGGAGTTTTTGAAGTTTGATGCAAATTTTGCAATTTTATTGTAACAAGATTTGAATTTGGCTTTCAGAGTAGTTTGTAGGTTGGTAAGTAGAGGGGTACCATACATTAAAGAGGGAAGTAGGTAGGTAGAGGCAAGAGTTTGTCTGGAACAGGAACTGGTTGTGTCTACAGAGCATTCCAAGTTTCAGATTTTTTTTTGTTTGTTGCAGGCGAATATCAAATTTTAGATGTTCATCTAAGGTTACTCCTAGAAGTTTTGTGTGGTTGACAATTTCTATTTGTGCTTTAGTGTGGGAGTAGATATTAAACTTGTTTTGTCCAACAGGGTAGATTTTTGGGTGTGAATAGCATGATTTGGGATTTATTAGGGTTAAAGGCTAGGTAGTATTTTGGCATCTGGGATTCTGTGGTGGAGAAGGCTGTTTGGGTTTTGAATTGGAGTTCTGAGATAGAGTCGGCTAAGCAAATGATGGTAGAATTGTCTGCATATTGGATAAGGGTCCCATTGGTTATAGATGTGTGAAAGTTGTTAATGAAGATGTTGAATAGTGAAGGGCTGAGTATGGAGCCTTGAGGAGCCCCAGTAGAAGTGTGAAGATAGGAAGAGAGAGTTTTGCCATTTGACGACCTGTTGTCTGTCTTTTAGATAGCTTGAGAACCAGCTGAGAGTGCTATTGGACAGACCAGAGCTGGAAGTTGAGATAGTAGCAGCAGGTGGGAACAGTGTCAAATTCCTTAGAGTGATCTAAGAATATGGATGATACAATTTTCCCATTATCATGAGCTTTGTTAATAGTATCCTGGAAGGAAATAAGGGCAGTTATAGTGCTGTGGCTGGGTCTGAACCCATGTTGTGTAGAAGACAGGAGATGGTTCTGCAGGAGATAGGGCATTAGTTGAAGGTGAATACATTTTTCCAAGATCTTTAGAGATAGGGGACAGGATGGCAATAGGTTGAAAGTTAAGAGATATCATTGTTTTTGCCCCCTTTGTAAAGAGGGAAGATGAAGGCTTTCTTCCATAGTTTGGAGATCCGAGATTCTTGGATGGATCTCTTGATTAGGATACTTACAGGGAAAGCAATGGCATTGGCTGCAATCTTTAGGAATGCTGGGGGTAAATTATCAGGAGCCTTAGAGCAGGGTTTGAGCTTAAGGAATAGTCTTTTAATGGTTGTGGTAGGAATGGGATTTATATTGAAATTAGGGGTAGAGTGGGGGGTGGGTACTGTAGTGGGGGTGGCATTAGTAAAGACTGTGATGTTATGGGGTCACTTAAACTGTTAGTACTAGGAGGGAAAGAAGCAGCAATGTTGGCTATAGAGTTTATAAAGAATGAATTAAAGACAGAGGCAATTTTGTGAGCAGGTTTGTCAAGGTGGGGACATAGATTGTTTTTGAGCCAGGGTTTAGGAGGGATGAGATGGAATTTCAGAACTGTTTGGGGTTTTGTTTATGGTTGGACTGTAGTTTTATGTAGTGAGCTTTTTTGTCTTTATTCACCAGCTTTTTTACCTGGTTACGGAGCTGTTTAAAGAGTGTCAGGGTGTCCTGATTTTTGCTAGATTGATAATTTTTCCAGGTTTTATCTCTAAAGTGCATTAGATTGTTAGTGGGTTTGGTAAGCCAGCGAGCAAAGTTAGTTAGTTTTGACTCATTATAAGTGGAAAGGTGCAAGGCTATTAAGTATATCCAGGAATGCATTATTAAAGTAATCTACTGCATCATCCAGTGGGAGAGTTTTTAATATATGCCAGTTAATATTTTTGAGAATATCATTAAAGATTAATCTGCCTGTATTGGAGTTGATTTGGTGGGGCTGAAGTGAAGTGGTGGATGAAAGCAGGGAGGTGGTTGCTCAGTGAGTCTGGGAGGGTGCCTGCTTCAGATATTTTATTGAGGTGGGAGATGAGAATCCCGTCTAGAGTGGATGTAGAAGTGTTATCTTTGTTAGTTCTGGTGGGGGTGTTTATTAGTTGGATAAGAGTTCAGGTTGATTCAATTTATATTTACATCACCTAGGATGACAGTTTCATTTTTTTGTGTTTGAGGAGATCCAGGCTAGGCTTTCTTCTAGTAGAGGAATATTGTTACCTGGGAGTATGTAGAGAGCTATGATACAGAGGTTTTTGTGGTTATTAAGCTTTAGGAGGGCAATGGTAATTTCTACATTTGGAAACTGTGGAATGGGATTAGTGTAGGATACTACATTGAGTGAGTTATGAAAGATTAGAGCTACTCCACCACCTTTCTTGTTAGGTCTGTCAGATCTTATAGCTTGAAAGTTGGGGGGGGGGGAAGAAATTCATCTTTAATGTAAGGTTTTAACCATGCCTTGGTGATGGTGATTATGTCAGGCTGATTGTGGGCTATCCATGCATGAAAATTAAGGATGGTGTTACAGAGACTTTGAATATTTATAGTTACCATGTGAATGGATTTGTGAGAGTTAGATCGAAGAAGAGGTGAAGACGTATTAGTTGTTGTGGGGCCTGGGTTGGGATGAATGTCTCCAGATAAGGGCAGAGTAGTGAAGATAAATAAATAAATAAGATAAATGTTCCTGTTTGATGGGAACTTTGGGGTTTTGATGTTGACAGGAGATGATAATTCAGCCTTTTGGGGTTATGGTGATCCTGGTTATGAGTGGGGCAATCTTTAGTTTGTACTGGAATAGGGAGCTTATTAGATAAAAGTTTGGAGATATGTATGTATAGCCTGTAAGGTTTGTATGATGGGAGATAGAGGCAGAAGAATAATGAGGTGTGAATGAGATGGGGTTTAGGGCAGTGAGATGAAGTAGTGGAAAGTAGAGTATGGATAAAGTAATAGGGTAAGTAGATGAGAATAGGGTGACTGCATTGTAGGGTATGTATGAGAATGATAGTGAGTAGTAGATAGTGGGTGGACAGTAGTAGTAGATATTCTGGATGTGTGTGTATAGGATGGAGTGTAGGTTTATAGGGGATATTAGAGGTATGTGTGTGTTAAGATAGAGGGTTTAGATGGGAGGGGGTAGAGAATAGAACAGGTTGTACTGGAAATGGTAATAGTGGAGGAGGCTAGAGAAATAGGGGGAGGATAAGAGTAATTTAGTGGGAGAAAGCAAGGAGTGGATAGGTTGGAGGGGAATAGGGGTGGAGATAGTGGAATTTAAGTTCAGGAGTAGTTGGGTGGGTGGGAATTGGGGGTACGGTAAGTGAATGGAGCGGGTAGAACCAAATCACACACACATCATGGAAAGAAACAATCAAAAAACAGAGCTGTGATAATATAGGATCCAGGAGTTTCAGGTAAACTTCGGAATTTATTCCTATCTGCAACATGCTCTTTAATTTCAGAGTCCTTTAAATGGAACAACTCAGCACTAATTAGACTCAGGGAGAGCTGACAGATTATGAAAAAAAAGATAATCTGCTACACTAAAGTTTTACTACTTTGTGATAGAAAAGGAGTTTTGAGATGGGAGAACAGTAGTAATGGGCTAAATAGGTGTAAAAAAGTGAAGACCCTGGCTGCGTGCGCGCCAGTGTAAGAATTGCTGCACTTACAAACAATGTAAAGGTTTCCTTGAATGGAACACCTACACTTTAAACTTGGAGGAAGCAGTCACTTGCAGGTAATTTTCTGTTATAGTTCCTGCACATATATTAATAAAATGAAATCCTCACATCGCAGTTCACGATTGAGGGAGGGGGGACACAGTGTAGAAACAGGTTAAAAGAATGGCAAGTGAACTGAAAAAAGAGTGGGAAAGAAGGAGATTAGAAAGCAATAAACAAACCAGCAACTGTGCAATCACTGAAAAAACAACAGTAATGCCCTAGATGCAGGTTAGAACATACATCTAAGAAGTGACTAAAGCATGACATACTATTATATATAAACCGCAAGTACATTTCCACATCATGTGAAGCACATAAGTACAGCTACACTGATCGCATAGTGATACCATACAACCAAAGTTAGGGATTTACATATATATGAGAATGAATCAATAACTTCAGAGCAAAAGTACATTAGGGGAGTCACATATGTATGAGAATGAATCAATAACTTTAGAGTAAAATACACCCAGGTAAATCTTGTCCTGAGTGGCAGCTAGCTAATAGTGCTGAATGCGCCTTTGTTACACTACAAAAGGAGTACAATGAAACAGTCCTGTATTTTACCACTATAGCTTCATCAGCGTAGTTCTTGTACAATCATTGCAGCATAGTTCCTGCACATATTATCACAAAGTGAAATCCACATGTCACAGTTTCCGATTGGGGGGGCACAGTGTAGAAACAGCTTAAAATAATGGCAAGTGGAACTTTAAACTTGGAGGAAGCAGTCACTTGCAGATAATTTTCTATTATAGTTCCCATATGAATTATCACAAAGTGAAATCCTCATATCACAGTTCCTGACTGAGTGTGTGTGGGGGGGTTGGGGGGACCACACAGAGTAGAAGCAGATTAAAAGAATAGCAAGTGAATGTTTTGGGTTTTTTGGAAATTATTGTGACTGAACTCATCTATGAAATTTTAAGACCACTAGTGTCTCTGTTTTTTATTTTTTATTTAATTTACTAAATAATGAGAGACGTTTGAGTTTTAGAGTTCATATTCTTGTTTTGTCAATACAAAACTTAGCAACTTTCAATGTTTATAAGAGCACTATTTAAAATCTGTTCCTTTTTTGGGCTTTTGTCACCCCATTATTTTTGGCTTTGCCTAGATTTCTTTTGCTAAGAGGTTGTGATGTATGTGCATAATAGAACAGTGATACATATGTACAAATTTAGAAAAATATACATGGCAAATAGAGACAGGAGAAGTCGTATTCATGTAAATGCAGCAATATAGACAATTGATGTAAGCTTTCTGAAAGGCAAAGACTTCGGCAGTCAGTCTGTCAGGATAGATACTCTGCTTTCACAGGGCCTGAAGCAGTGATGTAGGTGTTAATCTGAATTCGTCTCAGGCCTGATGAACTGAGGAGTCCTAACAACCATTAAAGATAGGGAACCTTTACTATATTGTGGAAAAAGTCTATGACAAGACAGATGTATGACACTGCAGAATTGGGGGGGGGGTCTCACAAGGTGAGGCACTGAATTATAAGAGAAAAAGTACTGCTTCAATATTTTAGAAACACATGTTTTGTAAGGTCAAATTTTGTACATAGCATGATGGACCAATGTTTCCTTCCTTTGTTTTGAACACCTGTGGTTGCTGTCCAGAGCAGAGCGTGTGGGCAGCGCTTCCTGTTTAGAGTATGTGGGAGGTAAATATACGGGTTATATTGCTTCCTCTATAACACTATCTGCTGTAACCAGCTGTGACATTGTATAGATAAAGCAGTATTAAAACAACATTATTATACAGGAATTAAAAGGAGACATGTCCAATAGTTTACATGTACATTTTACTGTGTTTCAAGCATTATTTACCTAGAATATTATCATGATCTTCCCAGAAAGTGTCTGCTCTGGGCCCCCTATAAATTTCTGAAATGTTGCACCTGTGTTCTACTGACGTTTGAAGTTTTCATCAAAATGCAAATAACTATGTACCTCCACAACTATTTTGAACAGTTGCAGTTTTTTTCTCGGCAGTTTGCTTGCTTTGCTCACAATTTATTGTACATACAAAGGATTTGCATGATAATAGCTACCATCTGGTAGGATGACTCAAGGCATATGTGCTCTCAGGTTTTATCTTATTTGTACTTATCTAGATGCAGAAGAATTGTTTCAAAATGAATCAGAAAGAGGCATCAGTGGTATTACTACTCAGATGGTCTAGTGACAGATTTCTCATTTGACCAGGCAGTTATGCCATTCTGTAGCTGTCACTGATTAATGTCAGTAGAAACTTGGTAAACACATACAGTAGGGAGGAGATACAGATGCAGTTGTGTGGGCATCATTTGCCAATGTTAAGCAGTACCTTCAGAAAAGAAAAACATGGAAGCAAATACCTTCTGTCAAGTGAGGTTTATAACAGTGCTCCCACAGTGTCTTGCACCTGGCATTATAGCTCTACAATCTATTTATTTAGCAGATAGGTGAACAGGACCATGGGGGTACATTTTGGCCATCTCATTCTTAGGAATAAAGAAGTAACAATTAAAAAGTAGAAACAGGACTGTACATCATATACATACAATATGTACACACAACTGTATGGTGCAATATAACACATGAACTAAGAAATTAGTAAATAACACAATCGGTATATTGCAAACTAAGGCAGAAATAAACAGGAATTCTTAGGTGACATATCTCAAGCATTTATATTCACATTATTACTGAAGGTATAAACTGAGGTGCTTGGTAAAGGTAACAAAATCTGAGCTGATAAAGAGTGCTGTGAACAGATTTCAAGACTGAAGGGCTCAGAAAAAGAAAATGCTCTACCAGCAGAGACAAGTGAGTAGAGTAGATTGAAAAGTGTAAGAGCAGGGGTGTCTGAACATCTGAGGGACATGCAATATTGTTTGAGGGAGATGACCCTTTGCAAGGCATTGCAATGGTCCAAGTGAAGACCTTTGAATAGCAGTATGCACAAGAAGAGAGCAAGCCTTTTGGGGAAACAGGGAGTCACAACACTTGTTTAATGGCATGATGGTTGTGAAGATTCTTACCTGCACAACCTATGACTTGACAGATTCAGTTCTGCATTGTCTGGAGTTTTTCCTAAGTTTCTGAAGTGGTCCCAGTGATGGGTAGGGAGTATTCAAGGATAGGTAGAAGTTCTCTTTTTTTCCAGTTGCACACTGAGCTTGAGTAATTGGCAAATTAGAGATAGAAGTGCATTAGTAAAGCAATGAGATTATTCTATTAGACGTGTTTTGGATGTGAGTAGAAAGTTTAAGTGAATGGTCTAGCCAGATCCCAAAGTATTTCATGGAATTAAATGAGAGAGTACCTCCCCCCATTCTGAGATGTTCCAAACATGAGCTAAGATTTTTTTTTATCTCCTCTACATTCTTCTGCTGAGAACAACTTTTAGCCTCATATTTTTCCAGGTCAGATACGGCTGTAGCATTGCCATGTTTAGTGATTATAGATATGGCTGAGGCATTGACATATTGAGCGATTACAGTTACAGCTGTGGCATTGACATGTTGAGGGATTACAAATGCGGCTGTGGCATTGTCAAGTTGAGACATTATGGATATGGCTGTGACACTGCCATGTTGAGTGATTACAGATATGGCTATAACATTGCCATGTTGAATGACTACAAATACAGCTGTGACATTGTCATATTGAGTGATTACAGAGATGGATGTGCCATTGTCATGCTGAGTGATTACAGATATGGCTGTAACATTGTCATGTTGAGTGATTACAGATACAACTATGACATTGCCATGTTGAGTGATTACAGATATGGCTGCAACATTGTAATGTTGAGTGATTACAGATATGACTATGGAATTGCCATCTTGAGTGATTATCAATATAGCCGAGACATTGCCATGTTGAGTAACTACAGATATAGGAACTAAAGAAAACTTTCTCAAACCAAGTCAGGAAGAAATAAAAGCACTAAGAAAGAAAAAACTTCCAGAAATGCCAAAAACAAGAAAGACAAATTAATCTCTAAAATGATGAGACTTTTTCAAAACTATCTAGCAATCAACCAGGAAGTCCATTTATGTTACATAATACAATCACGTGGCACGTAAAACCAATCAAAAAGGAAATCTACTTTAAAATGAAATATGATGAAATGTCATAAATAACGTTAACATGTTTCTACTAAATCAATCATTAAAAATACATAAAAAGGCTTATAAAAATTCTTATTTACAAAACTAATGAATTGACAATGCTCTAAGTTTCAATGCTGGAAATAATGATAAATCTTCATTAATGCCTGGTTTCACAGCTGCATTTAAATTGTGCTGCCATAGTAATTCATTATACTCCAATAAACATTTCCAAGCACTAACTCTGTCTTTATATACTCTGTCAAAAACAAAAAACTGCCACTTTAAAAACAGTGGAACTAATAGTATATTTATAAAATTGTTTGTCCAGATTCTTGTTCCAAACATCATTAATGTGTTCATAAATTCTGCTTTTCAGCTTGTGTTCTGTTTTGCCTGCATAAAATGAATCACGGAAATTACATAAAGCAATGTGTTGCAGTGTAATAACCTGGGAAAGCAAAGATGCGCTGATATCCTTGAATACTAATATTTGTAGTATCTAGAACAAATCTACATTAAGAGCAAGAACCACATTTATGCATTCCCCAGTACGATATTGCTGGGTACTTTTAATGTGTTTTTTAACATTTCAACCCCTGCTATATACAATTTGGGGGTGTTCTCCCAATCTACCTTACAATTCTTGAGTCATATATCTGTCCCAGGTGCTATTAATGATAGTCTCAAATGCTAAAAAAAATCTGTAGAAAAGGAAGTAATAAAGGCCTTATTGACATTTTATCTAGTTGCTTACTGAGAGTAAATAAGTTGTTATACAAAATAGGTCTGAACCTAGTGATCCTATTACTAACAACTTCAAAACTAATGTTCTTAACTAATTCTAAATGGTAGTTCCTATTAAGAAACGTTGTTTTAATCAACTTTAGTTCAAAACTGAAGTCCTCATCCCTGGATGTTAACCTGGAAACTCTAATCATCTGTCCCTTAACTACATTCCTTTTTTGTTGCAGTGGGTGGTAACTTGAAAAATACAGATATGTGTTTAAAACTCTCGGTTTCCTGTAAACAGTGGACTGGAATTTATGCATTTCCTTATCTTTAAATATACTAATGTCTAAATAATGTATTTTTCATCAGAGTACCCATAAGTAAAATGTAAAAATTTGGTGGTACCCTCGAAAAAAAGCAAAAGAAAAAAATATGTATAGTTGTACTTCAGTTCCAATCCACAAAATAAACAAGCCCTTCGGCACCTGGGTGCTTGAGGGTTTTTAAACTAGCCATGGGAATTAAAGACGGTTCGGAGGCGTTCCAGGATTTAGTGGTGCTTTTTGACTGTACAGGTATAAATTTAATGCAAATTATTTTGCGTAATAATACTGTCAAACTCGGCATTTTAAAAGATGAACTGGCGTTTTTAAATAACAATATTACCAAAGATTTGCTTTTTGAATACAACAAACTTAAATATGATAAAATTTTCACAGACATGCATGCATTTGTAAAAAGAGGGCTTGAAACCAAACAAAATAAGCTAACAAGGGACAGTAAAGACTATGCTGACAACAGAGCTTATGCCCATTTTAAAGTTTACAAAAACAGAATTGTTAGAAGGGACAATGTTGATGACGTGCATATTAATAATATTAATGATACTAATCAGCACAGATCTACTAACTATAGTGAAGGGATTAATGAAGGGTTAGCTATTGAAAGTGACAATGAGTATTTTTTAGAGCACCATCCAGTGAGACGCTCGGAATGGATACACGAGCGCAACCAGGTTACACAGCAGCAGGATTATGGCAAGGGGAGAGGACAGAGACATTACACCAACCGGAGGTGGTCACAAGGGAACAGCAGACCACAATAGACTGTGGCCCCCCAGTCACTTTCCATTCTATTGACGCACCAGTAACACAGGGTATTGATGTGCTTGACTTTCCCCATATTGATTGCCAGTCACTAACCGACTCATTTTATGAAAAAGCTGGATTACTTTATGAACAGGATTATTTAAATGTACACAGTAACCTGGATGATGTTTTATATGTGAAGAAAAATTGTACTGTTGACACAGGCAAAGCAGGTGGTGATGTTCTAGATTTAAATTTTAATTTAGAGGTTATTGACCAATGTAAAATGATCTAACCTTGTTGTAAATTAATCAAGGAGGGTAGTTCTTGTATATACAATTTTACTTGTTTGGAATTAACAGAAAATTATTGCGCCTTGTTTAAAAAGGACTTTACTTTTGTCCCTGCCTTTAGGCATGAGATTGTAAAAATTTTAATTAATTTTAAACTTTATACAAGGCAATTGAATCTTAAAATGTACTTCTCAAATAATCTTAGTCCTTGGACAGGTAACAGTTTAACATTAAAAAGCTCTAGCACTTTTATTCCCCCGGTTAACCCGACAGTACACATTTTTGAACAGATGTGTGAATCTCAAATAAAGAGGTTATTCAAGGGTATGAGAGGAATTAATGAAAACCTGACCCCTGGTGAGAGATTTTGTCTCCATGAATTAACTTCTACTAAACTTTACAGGGTGATGAAACCTGACAAAGGGGGAGGGGTTGTAATTATGACTAACACTGACTACTCTACTAACATGTTAAAACTTCTGAATGATACTACAACATACAGAGCTTACACTAAGATTGACTGGCAGTTGTATGAGTGGTTAATGGAGGGAGTACTTGACAAGAATGAATATGATTATCTTTTTGTGGGTTCACCTGTTATCCCCTCCATTTTTGGGATTTCTAAAATCCACAAAAATGTCAACAATCCACCCTTTCATCTGATAGTTTCAGCTAAGGGTCAAAGACAGAAGCAATGGCATCATTTGTGGATTTTCATTGTAAAAACATTCTAAAAAAACTGCTGTATGTTTTGATGCATTCCTGGCACTGTCTTGATGTGATCAGGGACACTCCCTCAGGGGGTGAATATTTTATGGTTACTATCGATGTGATAAATTTATTTTCCATCATACCCCATGATTTGGGACTTGAAATGTTTAATAACTGTCTTCAGAAACACAGTGGGTTTCACACTGTTAAATGTAGTTTAATTGTTGATATAACCGAAATGGTATTATCAAACAATTTTATTATGTTTGAAGGGGAACACTTTAAGCAGGTTACTGGAGTAGCCATGGGCGCCAGGTGTGCACCCATGTATGCCAATCTAGTGTTAGTAGATTGGGAGACACAGTGAGTATATGCAGAAAGTTATATTATATCTGCGTTACTTGGATGATATATTGATTTTTTGGAGGGGGCTGTGGAAGAGATTCTTGATTTTTATTAATTATTTAGGTACAACAACATCTTTTTTAACATTTACACATAGGATTCATGAAGAAAGATGTGATTTTCTTGATATATTATTATACAAGGACAAAGAAAATGGTACTTTAAAGCCAGTATGCATCGTAAAAGGACTTATTCAAATTCATTTTTACACTTGCAAAGTTGCCACCCATTTTTTCAGAAAAAGAATATTATGAAGGAACAAGTGGTAAGGTTGTCAAGACGTATTAGTGATGACAACCAATATGAGACTGAAGTGTCTAATTTGTTGGGAATGTTGATCGAGAGAGGCCACCCCCATGATGTATTGTCAAAAATAAGGTTAGAAGTGGGAGAGAAAAGACACGCAGTCTTTCAACCAATATTGAGAGGGGGTTTGGTGAAGGACACATCAGACAACACTACCAACATCAATAAAATTACAGAAGGCCTTGAAGGATGTAACATGAGGAGGGCGATGGTCTTGCCTTACAATGATGTTGCTGGCAAGATCAAGAACATTATTTACGACACATGGCAAAGTGTTCTTACCAATGATGTTACAACTATTGTAGGGGTTACACCTGTTTTTACCTACAGCAGAGGTAAAAACTTGAAGAAGCTGATGGAGATGGATGTTAATCCTGATTTATATAGGAATTCTAGAATGAGCAAATGTGGTTTGTGTAGTACTTGTAAGTACATTAACAATGGATCTTATGTAGCAGTGCACAACTTTAGTAGAACTATTAGATGTCCAGGGTTTTGCAACTGCAACACTAAGATGGTGGTATATATTGCCACATGTCTAAGCTGTCCCACGTTTTACATAGGGAAAACTGTTAGAAAATTAAGACTTAGGATTTTAGAGCATACAAGAGACATAAGGAATAAAAAAACACTAATGCTCTTTTTGTGCATCGTCAGAATTGTATTAATTTTAAAAAGTTTTTACTTTTTGTAGTTGATAGGATTCCACATGACGAGAAAGTTGGGGATGTCAAGACCTTATTGGAGGTCAAGGAGTGTTTGTGGCAGCTTAGATTGGATGCATCCAGGACACCAGGTATTAATGAACACATCTCATTATCCAGTATTTTAAAATATAGGTCGTATTGTGTTTAATATGAAAAAATTGTTTACATTGAACTACAGACTACATAGTAATATATGAATTTACATCACTTCATGTGTACTGTGTATTATAACATTTACAACAGATAACTTTTTCTAAAATTATTTTTATTGTTTTTTATCAGGTTGGGAGAGGGGGTATTATATAGTATTGTATTTTATTGTATATTATGAGACAGTATCGGATATATTTGTATTGTATCTTACCAGTCATATTGTTGCTTCTCAAAACACCTTTTTTTCTTTTTTATTTTCAGTTGTCAATTTTGACCTTTAAATACTTAATTGTTCAGCATTTCTGATTGGTTTCAACAAGAGGGCGTGTGTATGAACTGATTTTTAAGAACTGGAATTTGTTTTCCACCTTTTACTCTGATGATGCCCAAGTTTATGGATGAGTGAAAGCGCTAAGTGAATTTTATTCATATTTGTACTCGCCAGGTCACTGTTCTGTTGTTTTGTCAATTAAAGCCTTTGACTGTCGTGTAGCCTGTTTGGTTTATGCTTTACTAGCCTACTTTTGTTGGTTCTGACATTTGAGGACTATTACAAAGGCTGTGTTCTGACTTTTAATGTATGAGAATGGACTTATATAGCTTAACATCTATAGAAGTACGTCCAGACAAACGATGAGCTCTGCCTGTTTTAATGTATGAGAAGAGATTTTAATGTTCCGATACTTAGATATTTCTAATGAATAGTGATATGTTGAAGGTACTATTTTTAAATTACCAGTGCCACAAATATCAAAGCATATCTAACTAATGTAATTACTTAATTTAGCTGATGATCTACTGTGTCAAACTGTTTTTCTTAGTGCATTTTCTGTGAAACATATAGCAGATAAAGTGCTTTTCACTGTCCTAATTTGCTTCTACATTTCCTTCTCCTTCCTGACCCAAGTCAGCCCGCCCCCTTTGAAAGGCTTGCAATGCTAGGAGACTGCAGCTCATATTCCACTGAAAACCCTAGCAGTCAAACTCTATTTTTTAAAATAATGTACTAATAATCAGTAAAGGAGACAAGGTTAATATTTTCCTCTCAGTAATCTTCCTAGTCTGGGAAGTAGCTCTTTAGTGGACCGCCTCCATATCTCACCCACCCCCACTACACCAACCTTTATTCTAACCCATCATCACCTGACCACTACCTACTCCAATCACCTACCTCTCATCATTCTCTCCACCCACGCCCTCTGTCTGACTCCCTGCCTGATATACACACACATATTAGCAAGTGGCCACACCCTCACACCCACCTCTTTACTTCAACCACTCTACTGCTTACAGCCAAGCATCACTACTGTACAATATGCAAATCACACTAGCATCTCTCTTGCTAGCTCTCACAACTCTAGCCTACAGCACATCCACACATACTAACATACCACTGAACAACACTACATTCCATGCAGCACATATTTCCACACTTACAAAAACTCACATAAACTTTGCTATCAGCTCTATAATATTAATGATAGCAAAATACTACACATACACAGGACCTACATGCCTAGATGTTACACCAGAAAAATATCATTTAGATCCAACATAGAAATAGATCACACAATTAAATATATACTATGTATTGCAAATAAACTATTATCTCAGGAGACATACACCCAAACCCAGGACCATTCAAAACCATACTCTCAACCAAACAGACATCTGACCTACTGATTCTTAACATCAACACCAGGAGTTTATCTAACAAGCTCCCTGACCTACATGCATTCATAACCCACTATTCTCCTGACATACTGGCCCTTACAAAGACATGGCTAAAACCTAGCACCCAAAACAAAGAAATCCTCCCCCCAGGTTATAATATCTTAAGACTAGATAGAGTAGGCAGGAAGGGAGGTGGGGTCACAGTTCTTTTTAAAAACACACTCAACATCCAACCTCCACAAACCCCTCTACCTAAATTTCATAACGTGGAAACCTTAGCCTCAGTCTTATATATAAACAACACAAAAAAATCAACATACTTTGCTGCTACATCTCTCCAGGAAATAACGCTCCCATAATTGAAGAAATCCTACACTGGGCTAGTGATAATCGTCCACAAGAAACTACCCAGCTAGGCAACCTAAATACTGACTGGTCAGCCTGTAACTCTAACAACCCCACTAACCATATTAACCTCTTTGGATTTTCTCAACTCATTCAAGAACCCACCAGAGTAGATAAAAAATCCCAGAAACAATCTATTCTTGATTGGACACTGGTCAATTGCCCCAAACAAAAGTACCATATAGACTGTCTACCAGATGGTCTTAGTGACCACCTTCCCACATTCCTCCTATGCAAATGCACCAACATACCCAAGCCCATAGCCTATAGACAAATCAGAGATGACCACAACCTAAACCCTCAGGATCTTAACAATATTTTAAAACAATGTAACTGGGAGCCACTACAAACCCTAGCATTAGACCAGACAGTTGACTACTTCAACAATACCTTCACCAATGTCCTCAATAGAGTCACACCTATCAGGAAGGTAAGAGTTAAGACTAACTATGCACTATGACTAAGCAGGGACACAAGACCCCTACTAAAGTACAGATACAAGGCTTGGAAATTCTGGAAGAGAGATAATACTACCCTAGCCGAACAAAACTACCAACAACTTAGAAATCAGGCCAAGAAACAAACCAAACTTGATAAACAAAACTATTTCTCTGGTCCCCAAAGCAAACACTCAAAAAATCCTCAAACATTTTGGCAAACTATCAACTTCCTACTAAAACCAGGCAAAACTACCACTCCAGCTCCTTTCTCCACCAATAATAGCAAGAGCATAGCCTCGCAATTTAATCACCATTTCACCAAATCGATTCTGACATTATCCACCCAATTATCCAAAAACAACCATAAGCATAACCCAACCAAATGTCCAGATAATATTCTTTCCTTTGCCCTCTCACCTGTTCCCACCTCTACAATTAAAACACTCCTACTAAAATTGAAGTCTACCAGCCTTGCAGCTGATAGTTTACCTGCCAACTTCCTAAAAATAGCCACTGAATCCTTATCTTATCCTGTCTCTATCCTTATCAACTGTTCCATACAGGAAACCTATATCCCTCATCTATGGAAAGTTTCATATATCATTCCACTTCATAAAGGTGGCAACTCTTTCGACTTCTCAAATTACCGCCCAATTGCCATACTATCTCCCTTATCTAAGCTACTTGAGAAATGTATTCATTCTCAGGTTATGCAATTCCTGAACACACATAAACTCCTTTCCACCGCACAACATGGATTTCGGCCATATCATAGTACAACTACTGCCCTTCTCTCTCTTTTACTAATTTGGTTAACTAACACAGAAATGACAAAAACTTTGTATCTGCTATATTCTTATATCTCTCCAAAGCTTTTGATATGGTTTCACACTCCTTACTACTAGATACTCTAGCCTCCCTATACCTTTGCCCCCTCTACTGTGGCCTGGTTCAAGAACTATCTATCTGGCAAGGCAGCAATCCGTCCAATGGCAAGGCACACTATCTCCTTTACTTCCTACTACTACTGACAAGGCTCAATACTGGGCCCACTTCTTTTTTCTATTTTCGCTAACAATCTGCATACCTCCACCTAACATGCCACACTTATCCAGTATGCAGATGATTCAGCTCTAATATGCTTGGCCTCATCTCTCACCACTCTACAACAACTCACTCAGGAATCCTTTAGCTCTGTAGAGAGATGGATTACTGATGTCCAACTCATCCTAAACCCCAACAAGACTAAATTGCTGCTATTCACTCCCAATAAATCGAAAACTACCCCTCTTTCCTTTACTAACACTTCCAAAAATGGCACTACCATTTCTCCTAATACCCATACTAAACTCCTTGGTGTAGAAATTGACAAAAAACTCCTCTTTGATTTCCATATTTCCCAAACCATCAAAAAAGTACACAAAAATATGAACACTATATACACACAAAAATTTCCTCTCAGATCAGGCATGAATCACCCTAGCCCAAACTCACCTATTGTCCACACTAATGTATGCAGCACCAATTCTTACCCTGACCAGAAAACTTGATCTTGAGAAACTTAAGTCATGCTATAATAAAATTGCCAAGTTTGCTAACAATTCCTCTTTCAGAACCCACCACTGTCAGGCTCTAAGGGACCTACAATGGCTAGAACTTCCTCAGCTGCTCAGTTACCACCAACTAATCATTGCCTATAACATCCTGAAATAATCTTGCAGACAAAGAAAGAAACTTTGCAGACAAAGAAACTTTATTGTCATTTAGGACCACACAAGTGCACCCTAAATGAAATTTCAAACGTCAGCTCATGAGTGAAATGCATTACAAATAACGTAGATACAGCGGTATCAAAGAATAATATAAGAAAGAAAATAACACTTATGACATGCAAGAGGTAGTTCACATTACATAAACGCATTCAATACCCATTATCCAGTGATAAATAATAAATAAATATCCACCACCAAACCCCTTACACTGTTAAGATATAGAATAAATAGAGACTAGTGAATAGCAGCTGTTTAGTTACCATTTGCATTTGTTAACCTTAGGCGTGACTCAGTATAGCCATCATATTGCATAATAGTAATGCTGGCGGTAGCAGGATTAAATGAAAAAAAAAGAGGCTTCAGTGTATCAGATATTATGGTTGCTATCTGTATTAATAAGTCTCACAGTTGTAGGATACAAACCGTTCCTGAATCTAGTAGTCCTACAGCAGAAGCTGCAGTTCCTCCTTCCAGACGCAAGTTGTATGAATCAGTTGTGGGCTGGATGGGTCGAATCAGCAAGTATTTTATATGTTCTCTTTCTTATCATTGTAAAGAAAAGCTCCTGTATAGAAGGGAGGTTTGTGCCCAAGATTTTCTTGGACACCTTCACCACCCCCTGTAGTTTCTTCTTCTCAGCAACTGTGCCGTTGCTGAACCATGCTACGAAGTTGCTAGTGAGGATGCTCTCGATAGCTCCCCTGTAAAAAGCGGTAAGAGCTGACAGTGGGAGTCTGGCCTTTTTGAGCTTTCTCAGGAGGTGGAGCCTCTGTTGAGCCTGCTTGACTATATGGTTGGTGTTAGCAGCCCAGGAGAGGTCATCAGAGATGTGAAGGCCCAGGAACTTGGTTATTTTGACCTTCTCTACTACATCCACTTTGATTAGTGAGTGGTTGGTGAACTGTTGCCTTTCTCCTGAAGTCCATAACCATTTCTTTGGTCTTATTAACATTCAGGTCCAGATTGTTCCTGTCACACCAGGCAATCAAAGTGCTGACCTCATCCCTGTAGTTATGTCCATTCCCACCGTTAATGAGACCCATGACTGTGGTATCATCAGCAAATTTTATAATATGGTTTGACCTATGTTTTACAGTACAGTCGTGGGTGAGAATGGTGAAGAGCAAGGGGCTGAGCAGACAACCTTGGGGACACCAGTATTCAGGACTGTGCGTTGAGAGGTGTTGTTTCCAGTGCATGTCCACTGGGGTCTACCAACCAGAAAGTCGAAGAGTCCAGTTACATAGGTGTTTGTTTATCCCGAGTTTCACAAGTTCATCCACCAGTTGCATCGGTATCACAGTGTTGAATGCAGAACTGAAGTAGATGTAGAGCATCCTCATGTAGTTGTTTCTTCCTTCTAGGTGTTTTAATGCAAGGTGTAATGTGACAAATATAGCATCTACAGTCGAGCTATTTGCCTGGGGTGCAAACTGGAGTGGATCAAAGGACATAGGCAGACTTGCAGACAGATGTTTCTTCACAATCCTCTCAAAGCACTTCATGACGTTTGACGTTAAGGCGACCAGTCTGAAGTCATTGAGGCAGGTAGGGTTGGGTTTCTTTGGAAGTGGGACAATACTTGTTTCCTTGAAACATGAGGGAACTTTCTCCATAGCAAGGAATGAGTTGAAGACATCTGTCAGTACCAGAAATAACTGATCAGCACAGCCCTTCAACTCCTTGCCAGGTATGTTGTCTGGTCCAGCAGCCTTCCTAGGATTCACCTTCTTAAGCTGAAGTCTTACATCCTCGGAGTTTAAGGTGAGCACTGTCTCCTCTTTGTCAGTGTTTGTTTTAGAAGGTACAGTGGTGTTCTTCTCCTCAAATCTGCCAAAGAAGGAGTTCAGTTTATTTAGGAATTCCAAGCTGTCATCACATTGGGGTGATATGGACTTATAGTCTGTGAGCTGCTGTATCCCCTTCCATAGGCTTCTTGTGTCCCTCATGTCTTGGAAGCAGATCTGAATTTTCCTTCCATACTCCCTCTTTGCCACTTTGATGCCCTTTTTCAGATTTGACCTGGCCACCTTTAACCTTTCTTTGTCATTTGCCTTGAAGGCTGTGTTTCTTTCCCTCAGTAGCTCGTAGACATTCCTGGTGAGCCAGGGCTTCTGATTAGCTCTTACAGTGATGGCTTTCATGGTAGTTACATCCTCCACGCATTTATTTATGTATGCAAGAACTGATTCGGTATAGATGTCTCTGTCTAACTGGAGGTTGTGCATAGCCGGATCTTTGAAGACCTCCCAGCAGGTGGTACTGAAACAGTCCTGAAGGCAATCAATGGAACCCTCCTGCCAGACTCTGATCTGTTTAGTTGTCGTTTTTTATCTGATCAAAGCCGTCTTATAGGTAGGCAGAAACAGGATGGCAGTGTGATCAGAGTTGCCTATGTTGGGGTGCTTCAAAGCTTTAAAGACTCCTTTAATATTGCAGTAAGCTTTGTCTAAGGTATTCTTCCCTCTGGTGGGGAAATCCACATACTGATAAAAATGGGGTAGCACCTCTTTAAGCTCAGCTCTGTTGAAATCACCCGCTATCACATGTGCAAATTCCATGTTTCTACTTTGTAGCTCACAGATAATATTATGGAGTTTATTTTGAGCTTCAGTGGTGTTAGCACTTGGAGGGATGTACACTGCTGTGACATATATCCCACTGATTTCCCTTGGTACATAGAAAGGTCTGCATTTTAGTGTTGATATTTCCACATCTTCAGAGCAGTATGATTTAATCAGCTTACAGTCTTTGCACCATCTGTTATTAACATAGATGCATACACCATCACCTTTAGCTTTACCATTCTGTGCTTTACATCTATCTACTCTAAAGAGAGTTAGCCCATTTAGGTTCACAGCATTGTCACTAATGTTACCATGCAGCCAAGTTTCAGAGAAAATGAACAAACAAGTGTCCCTCACCTTATTTTTTGTGAGCTCCATTCTCAGATAGTCCATCTTATTATCCAGTGAGCAGACATTTGCAAGTAATAGTGAAGGTAATGCAGGCCTGTGGGGGTTTCTCTTCAGTTTAGCAGCAGCTCCACCGCTACAGCCTCTCTTTCTAGTTCTTTCACATCTTTTTCTTTTGTAGCTGCTCTGGGGCATTCCAAAAACATCCCTGTGAAGTTTCAGAGCTCTGATGGCATTCCTGTTTAAAATGCAGAGATCTAGGATTTCTGCAAGTGATGTAGGCCCCGAGTACTTTGCAAGTCTGCAAACAATAGAGATTCAAGCCAGCAGCTTGTTCTAGCAATCCGTTTAATTTCCAGTAATTTCCTTCTGGTAAAAGTAATTGTATCCACATCAGAATGTCTTGAAAGTGATTTTTTTCGGGGGGGGGGGGTGCAAAAGAAACAGGAATAAGCATCTTGATAAAACCCCAGTGCTAAGTCAGCTTTTCACTCATTACAAAACTAATCGCCCTCTCCTTTCTGTTGACAAATCACTACTCTGTATCTCAAGGGCTAACAATAATGCAGGGAAAGCTCTATTATCCCACACCATAGCTAGAACCTAGAATAACCTACCCCACTTCTCTGACTTCTGCATTCACTACCACACTGTTCAAAAACTCACTTAAATCACATCTTATGAACACTTGGCTATTTCCATGCATTACATAACATTTATTTTTCTTCTTCATATACCTTCCTTCCTACTATACTTACTGTAAATATGCTACTGTACTACAACTCTAATACTTTATCTCCAGCATGACATTTCTCTTGGTAACCATGTTGTTTTTCTTTACTTCATTTATTGTTGATATGCTTGTTGTCTGTCTTATATTTCTGTTGTATTTTGTCTGATTGTTATACAAATGTGGAGCTTTTCTCCCCGGGCCTCCGATGTAAATGGACCTGGTCAAGTTGGACTATCCCGGTACACAAATGTAAAATAAATAAATAAAAATAAATAAATAAAAAATTGTGGACTTCAGATGAAATAGTTCCTTCCAAGAATAAATCATTCTGAAATAACAGGAGCATAAAAAATAATGTCCAAACATCTCTAGCATCTTCATAGAATAATCATGATTACCAATCCTCCCCGTTTATCTGGCTTCATTAACCTAGTAGTTTTATTCTGAGACACTGCTTTCAACAATTGGTTTTCTTGTTTAGTCAAATTATAAAACTTCTTAGAATGCTTAGAAAATATATAATTTTTTAATACTGACTTCACAACTGTGTTCAAAATTATTCAAAATAACATTTAAGGGAGGATTGAAACAACTACTCCTTTTAAAAATACTAACATTTCTTTCTTTCTCTCCAAAACACAAGAATAAATTTAACTTATGAGTATACATCTGACAGTCCAATAAGGTATGTGCTAAGTGCACTTTAAACAATGATACAAGAGAGAGAAACCATGTTTAAACAGAGACATCATTTCAGGTTTGATAACAAAATTACTAAAATTACATATAGTAAAGTCTCTGTTTTGTACTTTTTTAAAACATCACAATCTAATACCAAGTCTTTCTTTAATTGTTGCATCTTCTTCTCAGACAGACATTGAAACTCTGACTGTAATCATTCTTTTGGTTCTGTTGACAATTGTTCTGATTGGCTATTCTTGCAGATAGACTCAAGAGTGGGGTTCCTAATGAGGGAGTCATAATGTTGTTCATCTGATGTTTGTTGGTATGGTCGTCATCTAAAGACATGCCATTTAAGTTCTTGTAACTTCCTTTAGTTTTATTTGGTAACACGTATACTCTTTTTTTTCCTCATATTCCAATTTGTCCCTTATCAATTTTTTACTGTTCCTCACCAAAATCATGCCACATTTCTTTTTTATTCTCTCAAAGATATCATCGAAGGCATTTTTATTGGTAAAAAAATAAAAAGTCTTTGGTTATTGATTCATTTAATTTTTCAGTTTCCAACAACAAAGTGTCCATAATGGAAGTGTTATGTTTAATGAGAATTCTCATGATTTATATCCCAGTCCTGACAAACAGTTTGTTTTATGAACTCTCTTAGCAGTTGTACTTTCTTTAAAAAACAATTTATCCAATTGTAACAATCTGTAATTTACAAGTTTATTTTCAAACTGCTTTTAGTGAGAACTAAAAGTAAATTCATGTGGTTGCTAAACGTTCTCAAATTGAAATTTGGTTTGAAACCAAGGCTGCAATTTTTGGGTATATAAACTCAAAGAAATAGAAGAAGATGAAGAAAATACTCCTGATTTTGTTGAGCGAATGTCCAAACCAGATGCTATGTTTCCTCTGTTGGTGTTAAGGAAAGCTGATACCTTTTGTATATCTTCCTCAAGCAAACATTTATCTTAGCCATAACAATTTGAATATGGTTGACTTACATACTGGCTGAGTTGTTGTAACAAAATTGTAAGATTTCCCAATAAAGTCGCTTGATTAGTACATGACAAAAGTGTCTCCTGTGTAGGCATAGCTTTGCCCTGAAATCAAAATGAAACTAGGAACTTACGAAAATTTTTGCAGACCAAGTCAGGAATAAATAAAAATACTAAGTTACAAAAAAACTTCCCAAAATGCCAAAAACAAGAAACACAAATTTATTTGTTGAGAGCTTTTGCCTCCCAAATGATGAGGTTTTTCAAAACTATGTAACATTTTACCAGGATACAGCTGTGCAATTGCTATCTTGAGTGATTACAACCCTACTGTGGCATTGCCATGTTGCGTTATTACAGTCCTGCCATGGCATTGCCATGTTGAGTGATTACAAAAGAATATTGTTTCTATTTTGAGTAAAAATGATAAAACTGATAAGACAAAAAAGTCTAAGGAAAGAAACCTTGGGAATGCCAGACTGGTTAACTGAGAGTATGAGAAAACAATTTTAAAGAATGTACTATGCAAGTAATTTGAAAACCAACTTAAAGAAGTAGAGTGAAATCCAGAAAGAGATCTCTTTGAAGAGAAATGCATTATTCATAATGTCAAAGCCTTGGCTAGATCAATAAAAATGGCTGCAGTCAGGTAGCCAGCATCCTGTGACTGGTAAACTGAGTTAGTTAGGGAAGAAGAGCACTGCTGGCACCATAGGTTTTTGGAAGTCATATTAGTGACCAGTGAGAGGAACGCAGGATACTATGTGCTTCTGAAGCTAGGAGGCAGAACCTTTTTCACAGGATTTTGGCCAGGAGAGATAATAAGGTTATAGGTCAAAATGAGTCAGGTGTTGTGCTAGAAGACAGTTTAGGCTTTGGAATAACACTGGTTATTTTCAAGAGGTCAGAAAACATGCAGTCAAGGTGTCACAGGCAGTAAAGAATTTGGGCTAAAGACAATCAGAAATAGCTTTTCTATAGTTAGGATTTTTTCTGAACTTTCCATTGACCTGTGCTAGAATCACCATTTTAAACTGGGAATCAATAACAAAGCCAAAAACAAATTCATAACAGATTTTAGTTTCATAGGTTCATAGGATGATACTAGGCTATTAGCCCGGAGGCCCTTATAAGTCTAGCCAAGAATGTTGTCCATGTTCCCTCAAAGTCAGCACAGGTTTCCCCTGTCCAACAGAGACACAGGTGAGATCCCAGGGGTATATTTTCTGTTTCCCATCCAGTCGTCCAGGTTCCTCTTAAAGAGGGTTAGAGAGGTATTCTGCTTGACATGGAGAGGGAGTCTATTCCACAGATGGGGGAGTCTTTGGGACACAAATCTATCCTGCCAACAAGTTTTATTAATGTCACAGACCAGGTTAAGGCCTTGTGTGTGGGTTGCGCAAGTGGAGTTTGTCTTATGGATATGCAGCAACTCCATCAAGGCTGGGTTTGAAATGGCCTTGTATGCCAGACACAGGTCACCTCTGAGCAGTCTGTATGAGACTGAGTAGAGGGACAGGGCTTTTAGCCTATCTGTATAGGATAGGTGTTTGAGACCCTGGCTTTTCCTGGTCAGGAACCTCTGTGGTCTCTCCAACTGCTGCATGTGCTTGGCAAGGTTCTTAATGAAGGAGAGAAGCAGAAAAGTGACATTGAAGTCAGCGGAAATCCTGTGGAAATGCTTCTGTCATCATTTTTTGTATTTAATATCACTAGAATGTTCACACAAGACCTGCCACTGTCTTGACTGTAATCCTGGAGATAGTGTTAGAAGTATGGGGTATGCTACAAGAAACATTTCAGTCTGCAGTGTAGATAGATTATAAGTTTAAATAATACATAAACTGGGTAAGAACATCAGTGGAGCATGATGGGGGAATCAGACAAACTAGATCTTGCCAGTCATAGTAAAGCTGCTTCAGCAGCTCTCAGTGTAGCTAGACATATATTTTTTCCTGCCTACCCAGGTATAGGTCACCAAGCCACATTATCATCCTATAGACCTATTTATCTGTATATCCTTCAGGAAGCCTACAGTGATGGTAAATTGCAGACCCAAACTTTACTTAATACATCTACTTTTACTGAACTTATTTTCTTGGCTTGACCACTTTTATGGAAGAGATAACAGTCATCTCTTTTCTCCTGGGTGTTTTTCAGTTACTCAGGTCCATTTCTGAACATGGATAATTAATGCCAGCTTGAACATATTATAATCATCTATCAGATAAAGAATGCTGTGTACAGTGTTTACAGTCATAAATTAAGCTTTGTGCAATATCTGTCATAACTTAATCCTTGCAGGTAAATCAGTAATTTTGAGAGTATCATAAAATAAATCCAGATAGTTGCATCTCTGAGTAAAATGCTGTTTAAATAAAGATAACCATCCATTTTTCAGCTTTGATTAGCATGTTAGCTAGAACCAACTTACTAAGAATGACCTTGGTGTGGAAGCTAGTTTTGTATTCTCTTAATTTCTTTCTAGGAATCTAATACCTCTTAAACAAAAGTGTAATTATTATATTTAGTACCATATGTAGTCCTTTTCATCCAAACACCATATTAGGAGAGACCTAGGGAGCAAGCAAAATATGATATCCAGTACATTCTATAATAATAATTTTCACCAGGAAACAAGGGAAATTTCCCTACATTTTCCATAAGTGCCATCGGATTTCTACATCCATCTAAACTACCACCAACTCAGATAGATGGGGCTTTGGTATAATGTTTCACTGAAAGGGAAGCACACTCAGGTGTTCCGCAACCTCTCATGCAGTGCCAGTAATGGAAAATTTACCCAAGATCTTGGGATGGAAAGAGAGCCCACAGCGTTTGATCTTCCAGTACCAAAGACGTGTGTGTAATCTGGAGAACTTCTGACACTGACAAGCTTATGGCCCCAATGAGACTTTTTGATAGCTAGCACATCCCAGCTTGTGATGGCCATGTCCATTTGTCCAATTTCTTGAGGCATGCTTTGAATGTGCCTCTGTAGCATTTACTTTGAACACAACAGGATCTCAGGCCATTACTGATTGTGGAGTACAGTCAGTACCTATTTAGAGAGACAAGACTTAACTCTCTGAATACAGTGCCCAGTCCACTGGAACTGTTGTCTTAAAACACTACGTTACATTACTACTAGTGCTACTAGCATATATAGTTGAATTAATGTTAGCGTATATGTCTTTCCACTTGATACAGAAGATTTTTGAAGGCATTGTTGGAGGTACCTCACAAGCTCCTTAAATGATGTTAGTAAGTTGCTCAGATTTCATATATTTAAGAAGGGAAGGAATGATAACTGAAGCAAACACCTTTTTCATGGTGTTCCTTCATCCAACATGGCGACTGGAGACATGTCAAAGCATATTCTTAAAGGAAGAATTAGCACAATGAACCATCTGCAGGGTCTCATTTGCTATGTTTGCTGTTAGACACAGATGTCTACTAAGATATAAGGATGTGTGATTGCCTGCAGGGTATGACCTTCTGGGATGAATTTTTAAGAGAAATATCCAAGTTCTTGACCAGGTTAATTAAACATTTGGTCTTACTGAGGCTGACATCCTGGTCCAGTAGAAGCTTATCAAACCTAATTATTTGATAGACGATGCTTTTATTAATTTTTTATTAATATTATCAGAAATTATGCATCAAGCTTCACATCAAATATATTGGGAAATTATTTTATCATCAGTTTACCTGTTGATTGAGACACTACTACTAA
Organism: Protopterus annectens; assembly: GCF_019279795.1. Taxonomy (NCBI): domain Eukaryota; kingdom Metazoa; phylum Chordata; order Ceratodontiformes; family Protopteridae; genus Protopterus; species Protopterus annectens. The sequence continues at coordinate 1,144,030,136 of NC_056746.1, forward strand.
TTCCTTTGCAATTTAGTATTCTATAGCTCCTTTTCAAATTAGCCCTCATTCATTTACACTCTAGCATTCAATAGTTTCTCACTGAGCAAGTTATATAGTTTTGTCATTAATAATAGATAGTGTCAAGGAACTAGGCAGCTGTTTCTAACTATCTTAAACCTAGTTGTAACGAAAAATTATCTGGGCTGTAGTACTACTAAATATTTATAATGTTTGCTCTATACTCTTATTTCTCCAGTCCTTTCTACAGCAGAACATCTACATTCCTCAATTTTCCAGTCGCAAAAGCTTCACTTGCCTGTAGTCACTTTACCTCCCCTCCCTTTCTCCCAATACTTCCCCTTTCTCTATCTTCTGAATTCTTAGTTAAAGCTTCACAACACCCTTTCTGCTGTCCTTCCCCCCTTCTTCCCTCCAACCACTTCTCGAACATCATTTTTCTGACATCGTTCTACACACCTTTCACTGCTTACACATCTAAATATTTTCACCAATTTACTTCCAAATCTCTGAGAACCCTTTATCCCTTGCACCTCCTTCTTCCCAGTATCTTGCTGTCTCCTTCTGTGATCATCCTGCAACCATTATAATCTCAATCCTCTCTTCTCTTGACCATATATGCCTCCCTTTTTCAACTGCAAGGAAGCAAGACCAGCAACCTACTTCTGGGACACTTCCTCCCTTGTACCGATCACTCATCTCCAGAAATATTTGAACTCTGAGCATTACATTAACATGTGCTGGTTGCCAGCTTCCTGCTTCCCAAACCTCCATCACATTGCTTGCTTACCCCAACCTTAAGTTTACAGATTTTACCACTATGTGATACACCTTACAAAGTATCTGTTTGTGCAGGTAATAAACTGCACCAACTGCCATGAGAACCCCTGTATGTACCTTCATGTTTTCCTCCCACAATTCATCATTTCCCCAGTATTCATTTTTCTGTGCCTATCTATCTCTCAGTCACTCCACTGCCCTTTTGGATTTCTCTACCCCAGATTCCTGTATATTAAACCAAATCTCTCTATCATAATAATCACTCCATTCTGATACTCTTTCCTATAAATACCCTCCTATCATCTCTTCTGATTCTTCTAATAGCAGGGATATTTGTGAAAAATTGGGGATGCACAGAAATTAATGCACAGAAGAGGGAGGAACCTGAAAGATTTGGTTTAAGGAAATGGTTGGATTGGTGATAATAATAAAAATAAAAATAAAAACTGTGGTATTTTTAAATGTGGTAGATGCAAACTGAGTCCAGATTTAGCTAATAGTGACATGTTGAAAATATCAGGGTTTGGGAAAGTCCAAATTAAAGGGGACTTTGTAAATCTATGGGGTTATTTATATAGCTAACAGTAAAATGTACCCATCATTTTACATGGGTAAAACTGTGAGGACTTTACAAGAATATACATATGAACACACACACATATGATATTAGGAAAATGAATTGTAATAATGCACTGGCAAAACATGTTGAAGTGTATCCTAAACATATGCTTTATTTTCTTTTTAATGTATTGTAAAACTTTTTGGAGAACCCTAGGGGTGGTCTGTGAAAGGCTTCGGTTGAGATGAGTGAGGTATATTGGATGTTAAAATTAAAAGTGGACACACCCCCACATTTAAATGATGGTATATTCATGCAAAGTGTTTTAAAATATAAAGCTTTTCAGTTTTAAGATGATACATAGATGTGGACTTTTGTGATTAATGTTTTTAAAATTTGTCTAGGCATTTAAAAGTATGTTTTGCTTTAACAGGTTGAGTGAACAGATGAAAAGATTGAGCACATGATTATGTATGGAGTTATTTTAATGTGGTGAAATTGAAGGATGTTTGTTGTGATGAAGTCTTTTTGAATGTAAGACGAAAGTGCTTAAGAAATATTAAAAAGTTCTTGTGATAATGGTTATGTTTTGTGGCATTCTTTTGGTTCTTGGTAAAAGTTTTCCACTCCATATGCAGTCATACAATTAGTTCTGTCCTCTAGGAAGTGCTGCATATCCTGTTTCTCCACCCGATCCGAATCTCCTTGTTGTTGTCTGTAACCATTTGCTTTTAATATCTAATCCTTCTTTAAAGTTTCTCTCATAAACTTCTATAATCATTCATTCTTTTGTTGCCAAAACATGTCTTCTTGCATTTGTAATGATCTCTTTATATCCAGTTAAGTAGGTCTAGAATTAAAATGCCATTTCCATGAAAAAAAATCCCAGTCATGATAGGTGATACAGCGAATAGATTCAGCATAAACCGAGTTTAATGGAAGTCTTTAAGTGTATGTCTGACTGTCATCATTTGTTGCTAATGTACACGAGATTGTATGTCAGAAGACTGAATGCTAAAAGGTGAAATGAAGATTTGCTGAAAGTAAAATGAGTGCAACTAATTTGACTTAATCTGTTAGCTGCAGAAGGCAAGCCCTGTGTACCCCCTCACTGCCTACTAATATATTCTCATGCAAAGTTCATAGACCCTCAGAACAAAATATAAATACTTGGACTTGGGTTTGGGCAAAAACCAGATATTTTTTCTTTGCTCCAAGTCTGTGCAACTTCAGAATCAGAATATATCAGTAAGGTCGGTATAGGAGGGTGTAGGGAGTTTTCTACAGGAAAACTATTTGCAAAAGTGTCCTGTTTGGTAATATTTTTATTATATTGAAGTTTAGTTCAATTGTTTTCATTCATTTTGCTTTCAATCGTATTACATTTGGTCTTACAGCGATCATTCTATTGAGAAAGAACCAGGAGTAAGCCTCATCTAGAACCAGTGCTGAAAGTCCTCTGGAACTGGTGTGTCTTTAGGAGAGTTGATGTTGAAATTCCTGTGGACTGATTTTGGCTGCCTAAAAGATTATGAACAAGCTTAATGTTTATTTTATATCTGATGAAATAAATCTTTGGTTGTGGACATTCCATAAATCATGAGCTCTAAAGCTACGCACTGTGGAAGGTAACAGTGCTCAGACACAGGATGTCCACAAGAGGTCTTAATCCTATTGCTGTGTCTGATAATAGCATTCATGATGACCAGATCATTGTCTAGATATCTGGTCAACAGTACAATTCCAGTGGAATTTCTCTTTCCTATCACCTCTTTTCTAAATGTGCCACTCCTTAGATCTGAATCACATGCATCTTTAGCACTGAAGTCAACAAGAGGAATGATCCTGTCTTCCTTTGGGAGGTTGATCAGGATTTCATGACTGATTTTGCAGAACTGCTCCTTAACATCCTTAGTGTTATGTTTCATGACATGTGCTAATAATGATGGTTTGTTGATTGTTGCTTTGCCAAATTTGGAGGGTCATGTGATATTTATTGATGCCAGCAGTTTTCCTTAGGTACTCCAAAATTTCCAGAATATATTTTTCACCAGATGTTATTTTTTGTATGAAATTATGCAATGCTACAAAGCAAAAACGAGTACCTTTCCTCAAGGAACAGTTAACCCTGAGTTAATTATAATTAGGTTGTGGTTGCAAGGGGTTCTCCTCTGATGCTTCATTTTTTGTTTACCTATTTATTTATTTATTTTTTGCCATATACTATTCTATTCAGTTTTGTCTACGGAAACAGTATTTGGTGAAACACACAGTCATGAAATATACCATATCCATTTTAATACAAGAAAAATTACTCTATGAAATCTCTTCTAAGTACCTAACATCATTATTAAAATGAATGTTTATGATAGTTGTAATATTGCAGCAACATCTCTGCCCATCATTCAATAGTATTATCAATGCTTTTCCAATCATATACCAAATAGTCAATATTTGGGATTTATAAACCACATAATTATTGATCTTTTCAGTAAGTTATTATATATTTTAATATCTCAAGACAAGTACTTTCTAGTTTTGTTGACATCTCTCACTTCCTGATGTTTTGTGTCTGCTCAGTTTTTCTTCGAATAGCACTGTTGTAGAGGTAAACAAACAAGGTTCCACTAACTAAAAGTTTTCATTACCTATCAGTCGTCCAGGGATAAACACCTCACTAACACAAGATAGTATCTGTTTCACACTTGTGGTCTATCAACATTAGCTGATATGCATCACAATCCAAAGCTGTCATCACAGCATGCTGTCTTTACATATTCCTGCTGTTTAGAAGTCATCTGTTGCTTGGTTGCATTTATTTATTGGCATGCAATTTGGCAGGTGGTTTGCTTTCTTTCACGTTATTAAGTATTATCAAGTTCTTCTATTTTCTCTTTGTTAATGACAAGAAAGTTTATTGCTGCCATATAAAAATTAAGCAGCATATGCATGTACAGATGTATACAGTGTTCTTTACCCATTTGTATCAAGTCATCATATTCACAAACACTAATGTTTACATTCTGCAACAGCTTCCCTCTTTTTTTTTTGTTCCCTCCCCCTCTTGTTTCATACCTTTCTGGTCTCCTACCCAGTACCCCTATCTATTTCCAGGGCTACCAGCCTATTCTTTCTTCCACCAGACTAACACCAATTATTTCAGTCTGGGCCTGGCATGGAACTTAAGGTTCTACTGGGGTCTTGCCAGCAGGCAGGGATTTTTTTTTTCATGTTATGATTTACTCTCTTGTCCCTCCCACTCTGCATGCCCATCCCAGAATTGTTCAAAGACTACTCCCCTTTTCATAGACCATGCCTTCCCTTAGGGAGGGCCAAGATGAATGTTCCTCCATCTTGGGATATGTATGCCCATCTCTCCCTGTAAATGCTTGAGTTGCTAGAGTTGGTAATCAAACTCAGGTCACCTATGCCACAGTTAAGGCTTTATCAATCTACAGCACAGCGCTGGCTCTGTAACAACTTCCCTCACATTTCAGTGGTGCTATATCATTAGGGGAAAACCTAGTTCAATACTTTAATTTTAGATGTTCCAACCTGTCTTCAGCATTTCCACAAAATCTTAATAACCTTGGCTCATATATTGAAGCTTCAATAAATTAAAGCTGGATAGCTACAAATTCACTTTTAGTCAAAAACTAATATACTCTTAAATCAACTTATTATGAATAACATTCAATATAAGACTTTTAAAACTCTTAAACAGCTACTCAGTCCTTAATGTATATATTACTATCTCTTTTGTGGTCCTTGTCTAATATAAAACTATGTTTTCTGTCTACCTTTTTTTGTCAACTGCTGCACTACAGAACTCTTCAGTAGGCCTTCAATCAGCAGACAGACAGACTTTTACTCATAATATCATCTCAGAACAATATATGTTGTATCCTCACTTTATCACCTTTACAAATCTGTCATACCTTTGCTCTTATATCCTCCAGCTGACATCATACAAACTTCTTATCCACTGTTAATGTTTCCTTTCTTCATGTCATACTTTACAAATACACTGTGCCTCAGTTCTTATCATGAACAATCATTCATTTACTCTTCCTGCTTTCCTGCTCCATATCGGTTCACAGGTAAGTGCTAGGCTAGCTGCACTTGCAGGCTATTTTAAGCCTAGATAAATTCCTTTTTTTTGTGCTTCAAATAACCTATCCTATTTGGTTAGAGATTGTTCTTACCCATTCTTTAGTTGATAATTATATATTACCCCAATGAGAATAACTGGGATCATATGATAGGTAATTTGAGGGAACCCCTGCCTGCTATAAAGAATGTAGTCTACTGCCTCTATCCATAAGTAGTACAGGGGGCAGTTCTGATGTAAATTTTCTGTTTTACATAAATAGATTCAAGTTGACTTGAATATGAACAAAGCTGAACTTTGTTTTATGTGGCTGGGGAGTCTGTTCCAGAGCAGTGGTATTCTTTGCGAGATATACCTGTCCTTCTGAATTGCTGTGCTGATGTTGCAGAAGAGGCTTAGATCCCTAGACTAAGTAGGTCTGATGTCATTTGACTTGCTGATGTGTGGTAAATCTATCAGTACGGGGTCTGAGGATGCCTTGTCTGTCAGGTACAGGTTACCTCTTAGCAGTCTGTAAGATACCAAGTATAGTGACTGGGCTCTTCAGTCGGTCCATGTAGGATATGTTGTTTAGGCCTTGTATCCTTTTAGTAAGGTATGTCTGAGAGCATTCCAGTTATTGCATGTGTCTGGGCAGATACATACCAAAGAGGGCATTATACTCAATGATTGGTCTAATGAGGGCTGAGTAAAGGGGACAATGACATCCCTAGATCTAGACACAATCCCTTTGTTTAAAAGCTGTGCACTATAGAAGGACTTTCTTACAACAATGGACACATGTTGGTCAAAAGACAGGTCACTTTCCACATAAGTTCCCAAATTCCAAAACAACTGGGTCAACTCTTAGGGGTATTTTGTCAATGTAGTAGTTCCCTGGGGTAGATAACTTCCCAAGGGATAGAGTAATGCATTTTTTGGCATTTAGTTTCAATCTATGATTTTGGCACCAGTTACTCATTTGGGACAAACTTCCTGCAGGATGGCTAATTCATTTGGAGATTCAATGATTTCTCCTAGCTTGCAGTCATCTGCAAACTTAGTCAGCCAGAGTCCTTTGATATTGGATTGTACTTCAGGAAAGTAGATGCCAAACATGAGTCGCAGCACAGGAACTTAACTGTTGACTGGTCTCTTTCTGGAAGTAACTTCCCTGAGTTTGATTCCCCTGCATCCTATCTGTAAGCCTATTGGCAATCCAACGCGTGACACAGGAGGTTATTCCCAGTTTATTTAGCTTTTTTACTGTGTCTGGGTGGGGAATTGTGTCAAAAGCTTTGGTCAGGTTGCGATATGCAGTGTGTACCTTTTTGCCTTCATCCATTGCTTTGGTGACCATTTCTTATCTTCATCCATTGAAATCTCTCATTCATTTCTGCCTTGTGCTGCTTAAGTTATACAAATATCCTGCCTCAGCTTAACCACTTGTATGCCTCTCAATTTCTATCAGCATCCTAAAAGAAAGAAAGAAAGAAAGAAAGAAAGAAAGAAAGAAAGAAAGAAAGAAAGAAAGAAAGAAATAGACAAGTACCTTCACTAAGCAAATTCCAGTAATTCTTATCAGTCCCACTATGGTCTTAAAGTACTCTAAGTACGAGTCTGGCACTTCTTAATATAACATTTCATGCTTTCTATGTTTTCATTCATTTTTAGTACCTTTTAATACTCTTATCTATTCAACATAACACGTTATACTGTGATACCATTTATTCTTTACTACTTCAATTCCTGTTCTACAAGCCCCATTACTAATATGCATTCTTATCCACGTTACTAAAATATCCTTTGCAATTAGGCTTTATATCCTTTTATATAGGCTTAGTCATTTAAACAACCCTTCTACCCCCGTTTTATCCACATTTCACATTTATGTTCATATATGTGTTTAGCAAAGTATTGCGGCTATATATGAAGGATGCTGATATCTACAAACATCTTATGAGGAACCATTTCAAATGTAAACAATTATTATGTGTGCATTTGCCATACAGGAAAACAAGGAAATAAATTTCACCAATTCTAAAACAATCTTTTGGATGATGCTTTTTAGTTGTACATCCATTTTAGTCTAAATAATTACAACTCTATTCTAAATTGAATATACAGATTAATCATTATATACTAAGCAGTATACAATGGAGGTTTTCATTAAAGACATTAGCTACTTTCTACAAGTGCCTTTTCAATAACTACAGTGGTTAGTTTCATCATGTACTGTTCAGCTGTAGTTGTATATTTATCCGCATGAATGAGAAGAACATTTTCATAAAAGCATAACACTGACTACCTCTAAAAGCATTAATAATACATCATAGTTAACAATCTTACCAATTTTAGCAAGACAATATTTCTAAACTTGGCAGATACTATTGAATCACATTTGTATCATTAGCAGCTTACAAAAAAGTCTTTCAGACAAAAGCAGGTATGATGTCTATGATTACTGAAAAAAATACATTTCATCATTTTTATAAAGCTTTTGGAATATTTTTTTAATTGTGTTAATATTTCAATGTAAGAGGTAATTCTAAGCCTAACCCAGGTTAAACATATGGACTAATTTTCTTATATAAAGAAACCTTTTTGAAAACACTTAATTTCATCAAATGCTCTCTGATTATATGTTCCTTCTCAGATATCAGACCTATTGTTTTTCATATACACTATTTCTGTCATCTTTTAAGACAATTAATAACATATCATAGCTAATAAACCTTACAATATCAAAAGAAACAATGATATATATTTTCAGGCATTGTGAGTACTATAAATCAATAGATTCGGGAGGCCGAAGGCATTAATTAGCCAGTTCTGGACTATTAATTTCTTCAAGTAATAATGTAATTTATTGGTTCATAGGCAATTACCAGTTATCTGATCCAAGACACCATTGAGGATCGTAGCCCAACTTCTTCCCCGAGGACTGCCTGGCTAAGGGACATGCTCTGAATCATAAAGAAGGCAAATCAAGGCTGAAGAAATCAAACCTAGGCTACAGAAAGCAGCTTATTAAGAGCTTATAGCCTTAATTTATGTGCTAACTGCTAGTATTCATATGTTTTGCATGCATATTTGTTTTTTCCCCTTGTGCCTCAAACCGTTAGTAATGCTGCTTAAATTCCCTAACCCTGCAGTCCTATGTTATATACTTACAAAAAATACTGTAAATATATTTTCAAACTTTGCAGGTGCTAGCTAAGCAACAGGTTCAAAGAACAATACCTAACAAAATTAACAGCTGTATTGTTTTGTGCAGGCATGACTCTAGATGATTGTCACTGTTGAAGTGACACACTGACCCCATGCGCAAAACTGGGAAAAAGGGTTGTGAGTGGATGGATGGATTTGTTTTCCCTTTGTCTTACATCAATAATAATGTTCATTGAATGCATTTCCTCTTCCAGCTAAACTTACAAAAAAAAAAAATAACATCTATTCAAAAATTGTAGGGACTATCAAACCTTTACATTCAGACAAACTAGTTTTACTATTGTTATTCCCATTAATCTAATAGTCCAGTTCTTGGTGAATATTTACCCAGTCATCTAGCTGTTTGTATATATATTTAATTTATTTATTTTTAGTAGATTCTTGTGGCTCCTTCTAACCAGTCCAACCATCTTGAATCTGGGTATGTGCACACAATTAGCAGTATCTTCTCTGCTGAGCCTGAATGTTTTACTTCCATTCATCTTCCACATCTAGGGGTATAGCCACATCCCTTAACACCATGGTCTCCTTACCTTTTGGTTCTACCTACACTTGGGTTAACCATAAGGGTTGAATGGCCTTCTCTGGATATCCAGAAGTCATAACTGTATTATTCCAATACACTGTCAACATCACCATGAAGGGCAATTTAAACTTCAGTTTGCTTTTTATTTACTGATAAAATGCATCTTATATTGCAATGTCACATCCAAATAGTCATGTTCTACAAATACTGGCTGACCTGTAACTGATAATTTATGCCCTGGCTGTCACAGTCTCCATAGTACATGCCATTGTTTATAATGTGCTATAAAACTACCAAAACTGGCCTAGATTTTCCATACTTCAGCTCTGTCTATGGCAACTGTAGTCTTTTGCCACTTTACTACATAAATATTCCTTGTCAAGTTTTGTCCATTCCCCATTTTATTTTTAACATAATCCATTTTTTTCTCTCGCTCTAAAAGCAAATGTATTTTCAGGTCTATCCTTCTCATTTTGTTCTTTGTAGAAATTAAATTCAGTTCCAGTTGGTTGGACTGATTCACTGTAAGACTGAACCTCTGCCAGCTGATAGCTTCACATTTCTCCTGTAAATATTTCACCTCATCACTTTCGACCAACTGGAAATGTGTGAAAAACATATCAGACAGTACAGTGAACTGTTTGGTGGATTATTATGTATGCCAGTTAACCACTGCTACTGGGTTTATGGGTATTTTTAATTTTGAGGCATTGTTTAAAGAATATATGAAAAATGCCTGAACTTAAAACTGAGTTAGAAGAGCTCAACATTAGAACATTTAAAATATCTGAACTTAAAACTGAGTTAGAAGAGCTCAACATTAGAACATTTAATTGATTATATATTTAGTAAACAATTTGCTTGGCACAGGCTTAAATGATTGGCATGTTTTGCAGATCAAGAGTCTACTGATAGGAATAGACTTAGAAACCAATACAAGAGACTGACAGAAAAAAAATCAATTTTGTCAATTCTGATTCATCTTTATTCAAATTTGAACTTACTGATGGAAGTGTCATCCAATACAGATGCTGAACTGGATGACCAACAGAGATCTGACCCTTTTACTACCCCTGGGAATGGCTGCAACTGACCCTTAGAAAGAGAAGAGGTGGGTGGAAGCATAGCAGACTTATTTACTCATATGTTAGATGTCTATAGCTGTGACTATGATATAAATGAATTATTGATTAATGTTTCTTCACAATCTTTATCTGATAATGAAATTAATTTTTTTAACAAAGAATTGAATTTTATTTTAATTTAGAATATCAAGTAGTACAACAGCTAAAACCTTTCTTGTAGAAACCCTCTTCTTAATTTGTTGTTGTTTTTTCCAGAATGAACAGGTTAGAGATTATAGACCTATGAATGTTATGAGTTTTAAAATTTCAGAATCTAAACTACAACCCCCTTCTTGCCCAACTATAAGAAGCTTTGAAAATGTCATTATACAGGATTTACATGTGAATGCTGATTTCATTTTTCACTGTTTGGAAATAATTTGTCTACAGACTGTCATTAGCTTTGTCTGGGACCTGTTTTATAACCCTTCCACAAAGGGTGCACATACCTTTACATATAGCCATAGAAATGTCCTATAACTAAGAAGAAGAGTTTTACTTGAAATTCACATGGCAGCCAAAAAAAAAAAAAAAGAGTCCAGTACCAGATCTGTCACAAATCAACCATTATGTCTTTGCAAAGAATCATGAATTTAAGTAACCTATTTCTAATGAGTCATGGTAAGGTGGAGTGTGATGGATACATTTGTAACCCTTGCTGAATGAGAAAATGCACTGTTTTTGAATGTGGTCACTGTAGAAAAACGTTCCCTTTCATTGAGGTCAGCGGCCTTGACAATATTAAATAAGATTTGAGGCACTTTGCAACCATGTGAACATAAACTTCAGACTGTATCTGAAACAGGTTTTGTAAACTCATTTGAAATCTTTACCATTCATAATTATGACATGGATTCCCAGCGGTTCTCCAGTGGTTCCCCAGAATTTGTGAAATGTAACACTGGGCATGGACGATGCTTGCCTTCATATTCTATCCTATTAAAGGAAATACTAAAGTTAAGGAAGGACAATTCCATTTTTAATTTATAGCACTTCCTTTAGACTTGTCTTTAGCCCTAAGAGTGTTTACCAAATTGATGTTTGCCCACATCAGGACTTAACACATCTCTGTTTTCCCAAATTTAGATTGCTGTCTGGGGGTAAATTACTTCCATACATGAATCTAGCAGCATGTCTGCAATTCAGCAAATGTTCTAGCAGTTAGGAATAGCAATAAATTCAAAATATTTTCATACTGTATCTTCTCAAACAACTTGATTCCTGACCCAGTTTTTGGACTCAACTATTTCAAAGATGTTCATTCAGAAAAAGCTGGACATTTCCAGAATACATAGTGTATATGGTCATACTTCAGACTTCCAGAGCAAGCTAATTACATAAATATCTAAGATTTATGTTCTCTTGCATTTTTGCAGCAGCAGTTGAATACTATGTATGAAATACATTTCTTTTTATACTAAGCTATTTGAAATCAGGCAAAAGACCCACTTAAGGAGCCTTTCTAAATGTTCTCAACAATTGCAAGACAGCTCTTGAGCTGGATAAAATGTGTAAACCTTTCCAGGTATGCCATTCGTTCCCTCTTCTCATCTTAGTGTATCAGATGCAGCAGTTTGTTTGGGGAGTCCACTTACAGTTACTTCAGATTCAAGGCATTAATTACATAAGAATCATTGTCTCTATGTAACAGCAGGAAATAAATAAGGTCAGAGGCTGTAACATTAAAAGCATTTGAGACTACACTTGACCCGTGCGAGACAGTACATGTGAAGCATCCTATCCTTAATGGTGAGAAGCAGGGAACATCTGAGAATGGACAATGAAATGCAAAACCAAGCTTCAAGTGAAGTACATTTCAGTGAAACTGAATACCCTAGCAGACTAAATGTCCAGGACTGGTATATGAATGAAAGATAAACAAGTTTGTATTTCTTCAGATTACAAGTTCTGACTCACAGAAAACCCTTTACAGTGACAACTGGTTGTTCATTCAACTCACTTATAGCAAAACCTTCTTTCACCAACTTTGCAAAGTACATTGGTGCTTCCTGAAAAATTTTGGACCTTCCTCAAAGGTTTTCCGATCTTGGATATTGTCCAGATGTTTATGTTTTTATTTATTTATTTAGTTATTTCCTTACATACTTATTTTTTTTGAGTGATGTGGTTAAAGGGATTCAAGGGCACAGCCCTCTGTGTGAGGAGATGCTGGGGCTTTACCTCTACCATACAAAAACAATTTGTGTCAATTCAGTTTATTGGATACATCATATCAGATTTTGTTCCAAAGTAGCTTAATGGAATAAACCAAATCCCTTTGCCACACATTAAGATGTAAAGCAACCCCGATATTCTTATTTTTCACTAGACTGAAAAATGATTGCATTTTTTTTCAGTGGGTTAGTAACCTCTATGATACATCCCTCCTTCTTCAGGAAGTGTTATTAAAAGTTAGAAGGGATCTGACATATTTAATTGTGAAAGTGCCTTAATGTTCAAGTAAACCATGATTTTCTCTCTCTCTCAATAATAATTGAATTATCATTTGTTTAAAGGGTAATTTGGCTGCCAAATTAAAAAAAAAACATTTAAAGCCTTATATGGAGTCAAGACAAATAGGAAGGAACATTTACAGAGTGAAATTATACATATATAAACAGCATATAGACTTTCTGTAAAGTTGTTGCGTCTTTCGGCTTTTCCTGGTTAGGGGTCGCTACAGCGGAACTCTGGTCCGCTAATGATTGGCAGTAGATTTTAACGTGCCAAGTTGCTGGCCCTGATGCATAACCTTCAACAAAGGTATGCCCATTCACGCATGTCTCCACACAGAAGACGCTCTCGCTGAGAATCGAACAGGACAACGTCTTACGGTGAGGCGACAACGCTACCGTAGCACCACCACCGCAGTATAGGCTTTCTGTAAAGTAAAATACATAATTAGCTCTGTACAGGTATACTAGACCAAATAAACTCAAATACAGAATTGTAAGCAAAACAATTTGGTGAAATAGTACAGAGTGTGTGTGTGTGTGTGTGTGTGTGTGTGTGTGTGTGTGTGTGTGTGTGTGTGTGAAGGTAAAATGATTACTTTACAGAAGTATACCAGTTCACCTTTTAACATACTAGCTCACCTATGGCACCAGAGTGATACACTGCATTTGTACATGTGGTTGTTCAAGAACTACTGAAGCTCGAGAGAGTCAGGGTCGCATCTGCAGTCTGCACGTTTGTTATAAGGGGAATAGATGAGATCTGAAAGAGACTGGTTTAGCTCTGCTTCATATGTATAATGGTACAATATTCCTAATCTCTCTTACCTGTCTACGAAACTTACAGCAAGCTTTATTGTCAGTGTATAGTTCTTCATTGGTTTATTCAGTATTATTGTATTTTGTTTTGTGATTTTAAAGAGTGATGCAATACTAACCTTAAAAGTGAAGTTTGTAAGTCTGGGACTTACATATAGCACTGTTTGTTTCAACAACTGACAGATTGCTTACCTGCTCTTTTTTTTTTTTTTTTCTAGCTTGTGGAATAGCCCATACCTGCTCCTAGCTGGCTCACTTTTCTTCCTAGAAGTGACAGCTTGGCTTCACTAGGCAGGATGAGAGCACTCCAGCCCATTTGTTCTTTCTCTGGTGAGTCAGTTCAGAATATTCATTTGTTTGGGGGGGGGAGAGTCACGTGTTAGAAAGTGGGGCAGTCTGTAGATCCTTTGGACTTTCCTGACTCCCTTCAACAGTGCCTGCTTATGAACTTCCATCTCTGCTGCTGCTAGAGGGTACATGCATGTGTCTGCCCATGCCAAACTTCTGCCTGAGGGACTTTTTGATACTGCAGTGGGAATCACTAGACCTGTTGCTGTGAGTGATTCACCTACATTGCAGTAGAGGCCTTTAATACATTGAGCTAAGCCCTCTCCCTCTCCACTGAGGAACAGCTAGCAGGCAGGAGCCACTCATTCCCACCCACCCCTGGATGGCCCCTTAGATGCCACTCATTCCCGCCCACCCATGGCTGGTCCCCTCAGATCCCATGATGCCAGCTGAATGCAAGTCATCTGGGCCATACTCAGATCTTTATTCCGCTAGATCACATGACCAGGCAAACACTTTCCAGTACCGCTGCCTTTCTTTTTCTTCAAAGCACTGCTAAACTTATCATATTTAAAACTTCATGTCTGGCGGCTCTGTTCCAATTCCTAATAGCCTTTCCTTTCCCTCGAAGTCTTCTGCACTGTGAAGGAAAACTGGAAGTAGTGAGTAAATCTTTCTTTTCTTTAATAAGAAGCAAATGTTTCATTTTAAGTATTGCAGCCTTTTCTTGAAACCATTTTCACCTTTTCATATCCTACTCAACAACTGCTGGACTACATTAAACATATCCCTCTGAACCTCTTAGAGCAAGAAATCTGGACAAAGCCATATAATAAAAGTGGGACAAATGCACAAAAATAGGGACAAATTTTAAATATTGCTCTTGCAAACTTAGAACATTAATAGAATAACACGTTTTGCATTGACTTGAATTATTTGAAGGGTATAAAGTCTGAAACTCAAATGTTTGGCATTATTTTCTAACTTGAATCATTAACAATTTGTCACTAATTTGACAGAAAACCACAATTTTATGAAAAATGGACCAAAAACATGAGGCAAAAATCTGGACATTCTGCGAAAATCTGCACAGTTGAGAGGTATTCAAACAGCTCTGCAAATCTTATCCATTTTATTTTTCAGTTTAAGGGTCACTGCTTACAGTTTCAACACACAATCCCATTTAAACACAGATATCTATAAATTCTTCTCTTAAATTCATAAAAAGAAAAATTGTAACATTCTCTTTGCCTTCTTTGGAGATGAGTTTTGTAATCAAGAAGTTAACATTATTCCATATGAATCCTCTGTTTCTGAAAACGTAATGTTTCTTTACTTGGAGACTCTTCATTGGTAGTTGTAACAGGCTAGAATGATTTCATACTTATAATGTGATACACAAACCTCTCTGTGCAATTTCTATAAACAGGGATTTTCTAAGAACAAAGCTTTCTCTTGCCCTGAACCAATGGTACAGAGATATAACACCCTGAATGCAACACAGAAAACTTATATTTGTCTAGTAGCACAGGTGCTAGAGGGATAAGATAGGGGAAGAAGGGAGTAAGTGACCTACACCTGCTCAGCCATCATGGGGGGGGGGGCATAGTGGCTCTTAGCTCACTGTATTGGTGGCATACAAAAATGCAGGTGAATCACCTGCAGGAAGGAACCTACTGATCACGTGCTGTACAAAAGTGAGACACTTAGCTAGGAGGTTGTCCATGCATAGTAACTCACATGTACCTTTTAAGAAACAAAAATTATGGAGCACGCAAGCTGAGAAGAGGGTGGGGATAGGACGGTAAGCAGGTCTGGCAGACCGGCCCACTCCATAACACTGGCATAGACTAACAAATGTGATGGAGGTTTTTCACCCTGCTGGATGAATGAATGAATGAATGCCAAA
Source organism: Protopterus annectens (assembly GCF_019279795.1). Classification (NCBI taxonomy): domain Eukaryota; kingdom Metazoa; phylum Chordata; order Ceratodontiformes; family Protopteridae; genus Protopterus; species Protopterus annectens. The sequence continues at coordinate 1,144,045,915 of NC_056746.1, forward strand.
TGGGTGCAGCAAACGGCGGAGCAACTGAGCACATCCTGCAGTCCTAAAAGAAAACAAATATAACACACCTCTTATACCACTTTCAACTGATGCCTTGAACTAGTCTATATAACTACCAGTTTACCTTCCACAAGAGGAGAACTAAGCTGAAACACTGCTGCACACATTAAACATTGAGAGATAGATGATGCATGCTGACAGAATTAGACATCATGAAACCCAACAAAGCTGTCCATGTATGGAAAACAAGGCCTTCCTGCAACCAGACTTTGTCTCTGTAGCCTGACCACAATGATGCTTTTTGCTCTGACAAAAACAGAAAAACTGGCTCTGTCAGAGTTTATTCAACCACAGCTACTGACATTTCTTCAGTATATTTTTAAGAAGTGTTACGACATGTGTGAACCTGTGACCTAGATTTCCAGCCACACACACTCAGCAAACACTACTACAATATGGACGCCCTCCTGGCATCTTTCTAACTTGTCTATTATAACCAATAAGTATTAACTAACACTGCTCTTATTACAACTGTTTACTTTTGACTTGTTATTACAATAAGCATCTTACCAGGAAAGACTTAAAGGTGGGGTGAGATAACATCAACTTTATGTATTAGAACAAGTCAGCTAATGTTTATGGCATGTCAGTATAAGAAAGACACCCCTGTGTGTCAATAGGATATTTAGTTGCTGGCAAAATCATGCCACAGTTGGTGCTTGACATCAGGATTTATGAGCCCATTTACTTTACTGCTCCAAGAATCTCGCTGTGTCTGGCTTCCTTTCTCGCTCTTACTCTCTCTCTCTCACAGATCCACTATTAAGGTAAGTACTTCAACAGCTGGACCTTCTTCCTTCACCTTGTACTGTTACCAGCATCTATCATAAGTTTAATCATCGCTGTTTATTATTCTTTTGCCATTACCTCTTCACTGTCTCTGATTTTGCAGAATTGCCCTGATATTTGTGATTGTTGATTTTAGTGGTAAATCACTGAGGATTATAGTTAGTCAATAATGTCAGACATTACAGTTTTATATTTATTGCTCAGACATTTCCTGTTGATGCAAAACCTGCTGTTCTAATACTTTCTAAGTAAATTAGAATAATGCTTAAAAATTGTCCCTGATTTTGGGGCTTCATTCCCTCATTTTTTTGGCTTTGTCCAGAATTCTTGAGCAAAGAAGATATGCTTCTACCTCATTTCCTTCCCATCTCTGAAGATCAATGATATAAAATTATGTCCCTCTTTAATGCATGTATAAAAAACAGTTTTTTATACCTTCCATTCCATTTACCAGATCATAAAAGTACATACCTCTCAACTGTTCAGATTTTTGCAGTGTCCAGATTTTTGACTCAGAGGGTTGGGAGGGTGGTGTAATGGTTAAGGTGTTTGCCTTACAAACACAAGATGCAGGGTTTGAGTCTCACAAGGGACAACTGGCTAGGCTTAAAATGGCTCGCAAGGGCAGTTAGCTTAGTACTAATCTATGAACCTATAATCTATGAACCTATATTTTTGGTTTGTTCCTCTTAAAATGGGTGGTGTTCTGGCAAATTACTGAGGACTGAAGTCACTAAATATTGACATTATTTTCAGATTTTATATCCTGCAGAAAATACATGCTAATACAAGTCATGCTTTTCTAGCAAGTTTCTAATTTTATAAGAGCAATATTTAAAATCTGTCCCTATTTTGGGGGCTTTGTCCCCAAATGATTTTAGGCTTTGTCCAGATTTCTTGCACTAAGACTTTGAGAGGTATGTAATGTATGTCAGTTTGGCCTACCAAATGTCTCTCTTTTGTGCAAATTTCTCATTAGTCATAATTTTCCGGATTGTAGATTTGGGTTGTGCACCTTCCACGTTATCTTCCTCTCCCTTTCATAATGCTTTTGGTTCCTTTGAGAACAAAGACTTGTTTTAAACTTCTCTGTTTCTTGTATACAGAAACATTTTCTACTTCCCACTGGGCTAGAAGTATTTGTGAATATTTTAAACATAAATTAAAAAGCACTGCTCTTCACTTCAAAGTTTTTAAAAAGCACTTAATCACTGCTATATTTTTCTACTGTAGTTGAAGTGTTAGGATTTTGCCTCTTTTTGTTTAGTTCTAAATATTTTTTCAGATTATTACCCTGTGCTATTCCTAGTAAAGATTCATGGACTCTCTTGTTCTTAACATCTCTGCCATATGTAGTCAAAAGTGTTTCAAACCTGAGTAACAAAATCCATAGCTGTCCCTCCTGAAATACTAGAACTTCTCAAATCTTCAGATCTCAAAGAATACATATGCAAGAATTCCCATAATACTTAAAGGAATTCATGATTAGGATACTGTGTCTGGGCTACTTTAAAGAAAGTACAAAGGACTGATAATGCAGGTTTCAAAAATAGCAAAATCCAAGACAAGACAAACCACGAACCAACACACTGGAAGGAAACGTGCAGGACACAGTAGAGTGATAATAAAATAATATTTTACTCAACTATTTACTGCTTTCATCCACAGTAGTATGGACTTCATCAGAATACAGTTCACATAATGCACTTGGTTTAAATAGACTGAAAACCCCTCCCATTTTTTATTAATCAATGAACAAAAGCAATTAAAATAATTAAAACAATTAAAATAATTAAAACACTTAATTAGTTTTGTATTAGTTGAGTATTATTGTGTACATGCCCCTGAACTGACCATGCTCAGACCGGGCCAGTAATGTAGCATTTCATAGTCCCATGTTTCCTCTCCAGCATAGTGAGCAGAAATGTGCATTAGAAGATATTTGTAAATGACCACATTATGGCATATAAATGAAGTAGGGTAAGGAAATGAGAGCCTAATAATATGCAAACATATGCTAGGTGAACATAGCCATGATCAATTGGCATATTAGAAGGAAATTGTATACCAGTGTTTGCCTGATTATAAAAGGCAATGCATGCTGGGAATTAGGAGCTGCTGATAATGAGAATGCTGGGAACAGCAGCAGCAGCTGTGCTACAGGATACATTCATTCTTAGTGATGCCAGTTCCTGACAGTATGTGACAAATGGCATCTGGCACCAACAGAAATTTGACTGCCAGCAGGACACATACCATCACTTCACCAATTCAGAGATTATCAAGATTTAGTATAAGCCTTGGTTGGCATGTTTTATCCACACACAGAATGAATAGGAATTAGGAATGTATGGGGTTATCTGTCACTTATTCATGTTCCAGATGCTTGCATCTCAGATGTTCACAGCTCAATGTTCTTCTCTTAATTTGAGTGTGACAAGCTGAAAAGTAAAAGCTTGATTTGTACATATATTTTCTTTGAGGTGATGTGTGACCTTGGAGGTGGTATGCTCCACGATCAGCAGTGTGGGGCAGAGTTTCCATGTCAGAGGGTGCAGGGTGACTTACTCTGTGCTAAAAACATTTTTGCTAAGTTTCTGCTGATCAGAAAAGTATTTTCAAGTGATTGTTAGCCAGGTAGTGAATAATCATCTAGCAGTACTCAAGCTAATGAAGAAGGTTCAATGCGTGAGCTCCCCTGCCATGGACACCCACATAAGTATAGCTCTGCCTATTCTAGTTACAGAGACCTTGCACAAGCTAGATGGAGCATGCAGAGCATTTCACCCGCCACCTCTAGAACACTCAGCAAGTTCCTCAACATAATGTTTCTGAACTTAAAGAAGCAGATATGGCTTCCAAGCAGACTACAGGAGAGAGCTAACACCACAAGAGTCTTCTATGACATCACTCACCTCCCTTAGGTACTGGGTGCTATAGAATATACACATGTAGCAATAAAGGTAGGGACCTGATACAGTCATAAAGATTTGTAAATAGGAAAGCCTACCATTCCATGTGTAATGTGTGATGCATGTGGGATCATGACCCTACCATTCCGTGTGTAATCTATGATAGATGTGGGATCATAATCAACATGTCCACACAGCCAGTCTGTGATATAGTGACATTTCACAGGTCTATCTAGTTAGAAGTTGTAGGTGTTGTGGCTAACATTAATGTATACAGCTACATTTATAAAGTGTTTGAACTATTAACCCCAAAGACACCCACCCACACACACACACACACACACACACACACACACACACACACACACACACACACACACACACACACACACACACACACACACACACACACACACACACACACACACACACACACACTTGATACTCTGTTTCAGATGATGCTGAATACCTGTTAGAACTTTGGCTTGTAAAACCTGTACAGAGCAAATAGAGCATGGCCAGACTCCAGTATAGCAACATGCATGTACAAACGTAATATTATTTAGTGTGTTTGACCTGCTCAAAGCCTGCATTTCCTACTTAGACTTGTCTGGGGGAGCACTTCAGTATGACCCAGCCATAGTCTGCCATAGCCTGCAGGATGTTCTTAGCATCAGGAAGGTCTTACACAGACCATCTGTCAAACTAAATGCAAAGAAATGCATCATTATTCCCTTCGGTAAAAACAATGTCCCTTCACACTATCACATTAACACTAAACTATGTACCTATGAAGTGGTAAGAGATCTGGAATCACAAGTAGACTGTGACCTTAACTTTGACCAGCATGTGTCTACTGTAGTAAGGAAGGCCTTCTATGTAGCACACTTGATTAGCAAAGGCATTGCCTTTAGAGCAAATGTTATAATGCATCTGTAATTGTCACTAATCAGTCCATAATTGAGTATAATGCCCCATTTGGTATGTACCAGACAAAGCACCTGCAGCAGTTGGAGGGACCTCAGACGTTTCTAACAAAGAAGATCAGGCGACTCGTGCCTTACACAGACCGACTAAAGTCCCTGTCACTATACTTAGTATCGTATAGACTTCTTAGGGTATTCTCATGGCTGGCGTACAAAGCAATCTCTGACCCAAACCTAATCAATTTGCTGCACATACATAAATCAAATGGGACTAGAGCTACCCCTTCCAGGGACCTAAATAAAGCCTGCAACTTGAACAGGACATGCTAGAGGGACAAATTTATCTCCCAGCATCTGCAACATCTTTGGCACAGGCTACCAATTCATGTGAAACAGAGCACCTCTGTGACACTGTTCAGAAGGAACCTGGACGAGTGGATGGGGCACCATAAATTCATACTGGGGATGGTGCCCACAAACCTTCTGGACATGGGCAGTCATTACTAAATACAATCCTGGGTATTGACTAGACTACCTATTGTAGTACATTGGGATGAAATGGCTATGCTTGAAATAACCTCCGGGTCGATAGCCTTGTAACCTCCTCTGATCCTATGTCCCCATGTTGTAGCCTTAATAATACACTGGTGACGAGATGGTCTGTGCAGCCCTGGGAAGCAGGTATGACTGCATTATGTAAACACATGGGCAATAGGGAGGGTCCATCAGGACTATCAACCAGTGAGAATGGGGTGGAAGAGTATCAGTAAGCAGCTGTACTCCCAGCCCCTAGACAGCGTAGTACATTCTAGTGCAAGCAAAGCAGTGACATCTAGCCCAGATGTATTGGCCCTGATGAGTGCACAATGGCAGTGCATTGTCACACAAAACAAATATGATGCATTCACTGTTAATATCAGGCTGTGCTAATCAGCATATGGCAAGCCACAATGTGCATCAGACATTCCTATATTTACCACAGAGAAGGGAAAGAGGAGTGGGTCACAGGGACCATAACATGTAAAAGTAGCTAGGTCTGCAATGACACATGTGTGTCTATAAACACTTGGTGGGGCATGCCACAGAAGGTGGGAACAGGGGTCTCAAAGTGATGGATACACTGTGTCATAGTTAGCTTCTTTCTGCATTGTGGTGAGGGTGTGTTAGCTGTAGACAAGCACTGCATGTCTTGGTTAGCATTATTTACTGTCTACCTATGTTGCCCTGCAGTGCTGGTTTACTGGATAAGGCCTACAAAGAAGTACATCTCTGTGAATCCTAGCTATATCTCACACAATATTCAGTGTATCAAACATAGGTCTGTGTTGGGGACAGTACAGTCAGTTGTCAGTTGGCATGAACAGTCATGCATGCATATGGTGATCCATACATGTAACCTACAAGTGTGCATGTACTGGCATGAAACCAAAACAGCAGAAATGTCGAAAAGTTCATTACACAGAAGATGGAGGTGCTTCTATAGACCCTATACAGACGCATAGTGGTCAAACCTTTGAGAAAGTTAAAGCAGAGAGGTCCTCCTGGGAACAGGTGTGACAAGAAGTGGTACAGGACATCAATGGAGCTGCTGACCCTAATAGAATAATAATACCAGTGCATTGCAGGCTCACCGATATGTAACTTTAAACAAGGCCAAGACATAGGAAGTCATCAGTGAATGGCTGACCGTTGAGGGTGGATTATCAACACATAGGCATCTCACAGATATGGAGGAATTCTTATTATCCTTCAGTGGAGAAAGTCAGAAAGCCCTCATACCTGTTGGTGGCGTGGATATGGGACATGGGCTGTTAGCAACTGCCAGAGTATCTTAAGAATGCACCAGGTGACTTGTAACACATACCTTGCCTGTAACTTTCAACTGTCACTTTCAACTGTCAATAGTTTACTCAGATAAACATATATACATTTATACCATCCAGGGACAGCAATATACTGCATCGCAAGTACATATAGGCTCATAGGCTATATAAACAATTGGCATGCAGCAGCCATGGAAATTAGAGAAATAATCCATAATTGACACATGTATGTTATCTGTATGCATTCACTGGTTCCACAGGGAGGAGACACTGCACAAGAGGATAGAACATACCTGATGTCAGTGGGTCACTGGTGGCTGATGATTATGACACCATGCACATAGTACTGTCCAATGATACAGTACTACTGTCAGCAGTATTAATGGGGGGATCACACTGACATCACCCACAGCTGAGATGATGGCTAAGGGGCATAATGAACCTCTGACACTCTGGCATCACTTTTGCTCAGTGAAAGTTATCCCATCTTTCTCAGCCACACCTCTACTACACAAGTATCACCAACACAGATGTCATCAGAGGGATGCAATGTCTCCAAGGTGCATACAATCAGCAGAGGAGAGAGGCATGTAGGTGACTGTCACTACCATAAATGCAAGACTTTTCCAGACACAGGTGTCATCCTTGGTATCAGTCAGTAGATGTGCAGGCCAGTGACCTAGGCACAGATGGCCAGTACTTATACCATGTTACAGATGTTGAGTGTGCTGTATGGTCTGTGTGTAGAACTGCAACCACTGTAGGAACTGCAAAACACCCTGCAACATATGCAGAGTGATATGGCATACTGGGATCAGGAACAGGCACACCTGCTGATGGCACTGGTGACTCAGGTAGCTTCTACTATCCATACAGATATGGACAATAGACTGTCATGGCTGTGACAGAGAATGTATGTGAATTATGTGATCATATGCAGACTTATACAGATGTAGCACACCATTTCAGGGATAACATCACTGTCTCTGGTGTCCATGTCTGCCTCCAGTTTCAGTATACACATTGCCCTGGACATGACAGATGTTTCTCTAGCTCCACTGAGGACATGCTCCACCACCAGACAAACCAGTCAGGGTCACGTATTTCAGTGCTATCACACTCCCCTGTATCCCTACTATGAGCAACACCTACCAGTGCCCATTTCCAAGGTCATAAATGCACTCTGTATTGAAACAAAATAGTCAGAGCCACAGCAGGATTCCTGTCCATGCATCCATCCCTTGCACAGGATGCTTCCAGTTCTGACACTGCGGGGTCACATGGTACACCCAGCCAATGTTCCACCCATGAAAGCTCCAACTCATCTCTGGAGAATGTGATTCCTTACTCCCCTCAGCCTCTTAGCTGTTTGCTTGTTCTTGCATCTACTACCCACAACCCTTCCACCTATGTTATCTTTACTGCCCCTGTCATTGTGCCTCAGTGTGCAAATGATGACTCTGTTCTGTGCAGTCCTCTAGTTTATGTGGTTATGGTAATGTCTGATACGCAGTGTGGTCAGTCAATTCACTGTACTGCATAACCTGGGTGTGTTATTGCATGTATCAAATTTATTCTGTGTTTCTCTTGTCAGAATCCTTAGATGTGCTTCAGACACTAATTCTTTGCCAGCAATATGATGCATTGCACCCATGTCTGCCTTACACAGGGTCCTGCAGCAGCTGGTTCCTTGTGTAACTCCTCACCTAGCACTTCAGTGTCCCCTGCAGTAACTCTTTTCATAGCACCATGTTATATAGTATGGCACAAACCAAAATATCATGCTGCAGGTCTCTTGACTATATTACAGTGTGCCACCAGATGTGTCCAAGCAGTTGAAGTGGGCTTTCAGAAGTTTGAATACATGCTCAGTGACAGTATGGTGTTATGTACCATCTTCATGACAGCCTGGTGGCTGCATATGCTGTAGATTGGGGGAGGGTCATTCTTGTACTAGGACAAAGTGAATTAGCCACATTTCTGACATATATCCTGTATCAACTGAAATGCTTAACAGGTGACAACATTATGATGGTCTTCAATCTACATTCATGGAGCCAAACTAATGGCGACTCTGTAGGTAGCAATATATGTGCCTACCAACTAGACACACACACACACACACACACACACACACACACACACACACACACACACACACACGCACACACACACCATTGGTATAGGTCACACGTGCCAGATACTGGAACTCTGGGAGCTACCTGGATGGTGAACAAACCCATTGTCTATAATGTCTTATGAAACTGCTCACCACCTTGCACTTAATGGACTGAAAGTCTTTCTAGATGAAATACTAGATGTGTCTGGAGCAGGTGTGACATTGATGGCAATGTGGGTACAACCAGTGGTCCCCAGGAACTCAGGGAAAATAGGCTATGTTGTAGAATGCCCATATAGTTGTGGTTCTATCCATTGCTTTCCATGGAAGCCAAATATGCTTATCCATATTCTGCAGCATCACAACAATGAACTGGTGTATGGAAAGAAAGAAAAAAGGAACTGGTGCAGGATTTACAAGGATAATGCCTGTCACTTGTCAGATAATAAAATGATCATTAATATTACATAAATCTTTCTGTTCTGTGGGATAAACAGTCCATGTAACCCCTTTGATTCCATGAGAAGGTAACACATATCTATTGACTCTTTTTTGATGTCTCTGTCAGTACTGTAGTGGTTGACAGTTTACCAGTCATGGAAGTTGATATGCCAGCTCCTACTGGATTCTTATGCAATGTAGAGACTAGCAATGTACTACATCTTGAACTCTGGCTCGCAAAGATTTTGATTTTCACTCCCCTCCAGTGTTCTACAGTAGTGTGCATATTTAAAACTGCAGACAAAAAAAAATATATATATATATATATATATATATATATATATATATATATATAGTGCATCCATCTTCCTGAAAACTTTGCCAATATACTTGGTGAGACCAGTCATCTACAACTAAGAACAACCCCACAGAAGAAAAGAACACTTAAACTGTAGATAGTAAAACTAAATGATTATATAGTGCATCACCATCCACCTTCTTGAAACTTTGTCAGTATACTCAGTGAGACCAGTCATCTACAACCAAGAACTTCACCCTAGTGGAAAAGAACATTTAAGCTGTAGACAGCCTCTTCTACTAAAACTAAATCAATATTTTTATTTCATCCAATAGCTACTTAACTAACAATAGCCTGAAAATAAACCTTAGGAAAATGTATTGCTTAAGCACCCTATTCTTTACAGTAATTTCTTATATTAGGTAAAAGTCTGAAAAAATACACTTGTGTTACAGTCCCTAAACAAAACAAAACAAAAATACAAATAGAAATTAAAAAAAAAAAAACGTGCACAGGTCACTCTCCTAACTTAAATCAAGCTTAGTATGACAGTTTACCTCAATATACTGGCTAACATAGTATTGTCTGCTGTTATTTTCTTTGCTATCAGAACCAATGATAATAAATACACTTTTCTTGTGAAAGATTAATCTCTGAAATATTGCCTTAATAAGCTCACCTTACTTCTAAATGCAGCACCACTGATTGTTTCTCTTAAGGATGCAATACTCTGTGTGTGGGCCCCACTCCAATCCAACCTCATTCTGCTCTGGCTCCAGTATGCTCCTCTACCCTACCCCCATTCCCACCCACCTCCACTACATCTACATTTATACTTCCCAACTCATGCCCACCTCTCACAATTAACTAATAGCCTCTGGCAACACCTCCCCATCCCTTATCACTGTTAGACCTCTACCTTGTCTAATACTCTTGAAACCTTCAATAATATACCCTAACCACCCTTAACATACACTACACAATAACCTAGCAATCCTACACTACAACAAATACTGCTCCCACTGTCATAAAGTACATGACATATCTTACATTCTTTTCAACAGCAAAACTTTCTACTCACCATTCTCACATACATCACAATCTTGCAATCACATTTAATCCACCCCGACTCTTCCATAAATCTACAACCACAACACTTCTCTAACATACATTTACAACCATATCTCCTAAACTATATCCACACTCACTACTAAACAAAGACACATTTAAACACTTAAAGCTCAGTAAGTCATCATTCTCCATCTACCAACATACACATAAAAAGGCTAGATTTTTCTACACATATCTGCATACCAAAACTAAACTGGTCCAAAGTAGGGACATCTACCCCAACCATGGCCCATGCACCAATATACAGTCAGAACCCATCACACCCCTTCAAATGAAACAACCCAAACCACAACTCAGTTCACAACCTATTTCTCCTAAACACCAGTTTTCAAAGCATATGCAACAAGACCCATGATCACCACACAACCCTCTCACACTATAACCCCTGCATACTTATTGCTACTTAAACCTGGTAAAAGCCAGAAATAACTAGTAATGAAATACTTCCCCCTGTATATAACTTAATCAAGTCAGACAGATTAACAAAAAGAGGAGGTGGAGTGGCAATCATTTTTACAAACAGCCTAGAAGTAATTCAGTATCCTTAAACTACCATAACATTTAAAAATGCTGAAATTTCCATTGCCCAACCCAAACTCAATAACAGTAAATCAGTCTGCCTAGCAGGACTATACATTCCTCCTGGAAAGCCAGAATTGAAGAAGTGCTTTATTGGCTGTATCACAATATAAAAAAGAAACTAATCTTAGGTGATGTAAACATTGACTGGAAACTAATAACAAATATCTCCCCTGACCTAAACATATTCATATTCTCACAACTATTAAACGTCAGGAACAGGACCCACAAAACATCTAACAAAGAAACCACACTAGATTGGATTCTTTCAAATAAGTTCCACAACATCAGTGCCACTGAAACCTTACCAAACAGTATTAGTGACCATCTACCCACCTACGCTATCAGACCATGGCTAAACATTTGGAAGCAAGTAACATAGAAACAAGTCCATTAACTGTAGAATTTTAACCCTGACCTCTTTATAACTAAAGCAATATAACTAGAAATGCCTAAAAACATTACCACTAGATGAAGCAGTTACTCATTTTAATTATGTCTTCCTGACCATTGCAAATTAGCAGGCCCATCTCGGAAGCAAAGGAGTTAAATCCTTTCTAGCACTCTGGCTAATAAAGACTACTAAGCAGCTACTATTAAATAAAGATTGGCCTGGAAAACAAATATAAAAAATAAAACTCATTTAACACTACAGGATAGTAGATATCTCAAAAATCTCAGAAAGAAACAATTACTTAATGAAAACAAAGAATATTTTACAAAAAAATAATATTTTACAAACCTACAAAATACCCATCAGAATAACCCAAAATGTTCTAGCAGTCCTTAAAGTCACTGCTCAGCCCCGGGCAACCCTCTACCTTCCAACCTACCACAACATCTAAATATCCAAGTAATACAGTAACTCAATTCAACACCCACTTTGTAAATTCTTTCTTATCACTAACCAAACAAAACTCCATCTTATCCCCACTGTTCTACATCCCCCTACCAACAGCAAAGTACATTTTGAATTTGATAGTGTACCCACCTCAGCAATAAAAAAAAATCTACTAAAAATGAAACCAACCACCTTGGCAGCTGACAGATTACTAGCAGAGTACCTCAAAATAGCAGCAAAAGCTATAGCATTGCCAGTCTCCATACCATAACCTACTCTCCTTGACTCAATATAGCTTTTGGCCTAATCATAGTACTACTACTGCCCTTTTAAATTCTACAAATAGAGTTAATCAACTCTGAAACCATGGTAACCTAGTTTCAACAGTCTCCCTAGACCTATATAAAGTGTTCAATACAGTATCACACCAGAAACTCCTTGAAGAACTAGCCTCTGTAGGTCTCAATACCCCATCACTAACCTGGCTCCACAGCTACTTATCCAATAGGAAACAAACTGTAAATGGTATCAAGACTGTTCTGATTTCTTGACAGTCACACTCAGTGTCCCTCAGGGATCAGTTCTAGGATGCATACTTTTCAATATCTTTATCAATAATCTAGAGTCTGCTACAAGCTACCATAGTACAGTATGGAGATGATACCACTCTCATCTGCTCATCCCAAACACTAGCCTTCCCACAAGAAAATACCAAAAAAAAAAACTTTCTAACACTAGAATCCTGGCTAGATAGCTCAGACTTGCTCTTAAATGCTAAAAAAAAAACATAACTGATGTTTTTCACCCTAAAAACTACTCAACCAAAAACAGTCTTTTCATATCCTATCAGACAACAAAACAAAAACAGAATACATCGTACAAGCAAAACTTCTTGGAGTAGTGCTCAGTAATCTCAAATATGACCAACACCTACTCCTAGCCATCAAAAAAACAAACTGAAAACCAAGATCCAGGATCCTTCTACAGGGCAAGGAAATTCCTCACTAATAACTTCAGAAAAAACATAGGACAAGCATACTTAATTTCATGCTTGGTCTATGCCTCACCCATCTTTACAAATCTTAACTAAACCATCAAAAATTAACTAGGGACAACATTTACTACAAATAATCCTCAAAAAAACACCATTGCATAGCACTAAAAAGCCTTAAATGGCTAGAACTAAACACTACCTCAACTACCATCAATGTAGTACAACGTATAAACTAATAAACTCCCCAGAAAAATGTCCTGCTCTAAAAGACTTACTACAACCCTATACAACCACCTGAGCCCTACGATCCTACAACAAAGCATTTCTATCCACCACAAAATCAAATAGCACAGAAGACTCAGTATATTCCAACCAGGTAGCAAACTTCTATTAGAAATCTCCATGAAATAAGACAGGTAGACACGGTGAATATCTTCAAAACATCCCTAAAGAAACACCTACTAAATAACTAGTTGTGCTCATGCAGTACCCCAGGCTAAACCCCTCCCACCATACTCTACCTAATCCCCACCTTCAAAGTTACACTCCCTTTACTGAATCTTTCTGTACCCTAATGTTACGTGTGTAACTTTATATGTCTGTCACTAAGAAATCTCACTGTATCTTCTCCCACAACTATCATTTACACTACCCTTCTACAGATTGCCACTACACTCTCTATCTACTTAATCTCCTACACAACTTTCATTTCCCAGGCAACTACCACTAGATCTGTTTTCTTTAATACAAGCCCATAGGAGCTCTCTAGCTCAATCTACCTAATATTTCATATAACTACTTCTTCACTTAAGTTTTACCTCCTGCTAAATCCCTGCTACTTTTGCTGCCCTTCTCTGTACTTCCAGCTGATAAGCACGTTATATAATACATCCATTGCCTATCTGTGTAATTTCTCTGTAACCAGCTGCCTCATGAAAAAAATGTATTTTTTTTAATTCAAAGGCTGCTGTACATAACATAATGTGTTTGAGATGTATTCGTATAATTGTGTTTTCATGTAAACTCAGTGTATTTTACAAAATGTCATTTTTTATCATTAAATGTACTTGCCTAGTATGTGGAGCTTTTTCCACTGGACTTGAGCTGAAAATGGGATAAATCCCAGTCAGAACATCCTGGTAAACAAAGAGAAATAATTAAAGTGAACATGTTATACTTGTATCTTACTTTCCACTGTATCTCTCAGTATAGACAGAAGGCTACAGTGCGCTGTTTACATGTTTTACTGCAATTGAAGGTAATAATGCCAAATATCCTAAATATGCTATGATAGCAGTATAAATGGATGCTTATATTATGCAGAAATTTTATGCAAACATAGAAAATGTCATATGAAAGCTGCAGAAAGAAACTAATCAAAATGGAGGAGGAATGTGGTATACTCCTGAAATAATACACAGTAGGGATAACTGAAACATACATACACAGTCACACTTATTAACTAAAACAATGTGAAGGAAATGTTTTTGAATGCAATAAAAATAAAGCACAAAATACAGAAAACAGAAAAATAAATAAACCATAGTCCAGGATAAAATAGCAACAACCTACAGTGGAGGTGTTGATTGTGCAGCCACAGTTACCCACTTGCAATTTTCCCTCATGGTGTGTCGTCATTACTTATAGGTAAATACTGTCCACACTCACACACAATTGATTATTGTTTAAATATACTACAAACCATCTTTCACAAGGCGTTCAATATCAAATTTTGCTATGTCAACATTTAGCTCCTTTTTAGATCTATCCCATGTTTCCTTAAACTATGCTCCTCTAACACAACTTGTATTTAACTATGTTCTTAATTATATAACCACATGGTTTCACAGCATGTATTATCTGTAATACTGTATTATGTACTTCAGCAATCATTTTAGCCATTTAATTTCTTTTGTGAGTGGTGGCCTACAGAAAATAAAACAATATATAAATTTTCCCAACTTTGAGCCTATACAGTCTTCAGATAATCAAAGTTTTATACCTTCTAGACTATTTCTGTAGATTGTGTATCTCCACTTTGGAAAAAGGACACCATGCTCATTGACTGCCATTGAATGAAGGTGCCCATCACCAAACTGTACTTATTTTCATATTGTTAATCACAAATACATTAGTTTTAGAGATCATGTAAGCAAGAGGCTTAGGAGAGAAGTTGATATTACACTGTACTGACCATTTACCTTCCTTTGTGTTTATACTGTCTTTGTATTAGTAAATATAAGTCACAGGAGATGTGGGAAACACAGCTTCCCACATGGGATGCAGGAGGATTCTCTTAGCAAAACACAATATATTTTTTTCTCTTTTTTGGGCAGCACCTGTAGCCACTCAGACAGCAACTGTTTTAATGTAAATGTTATATCTCTACATGTCTGGGGCTTTTAATGTATGTAGTCTGTTGGCGAGGAGGCTGTGACTTATGGGGAATCAGTTAGAATCCCCAAAATAAGGTTTCCTAGATCTGTTAGTAATTGTATTAATCTTTAAATAGTTATGAAAATATCAGGCAATGAAGTTAAAAAGACATGATGCAAAGGCAGCAACCTGCCTTAGGAGTATGGGGTAAAAGGTATATGATTCAAAGATTTTGAAAGTAATGTCAGTGCATTTAGATTAGGGTTTGTTTGCAACACTTTTGTCTAAGAAAGAATTTTAAACTTAGCTTCTTTCACTGCTTTGGTCTAGTTTTACACTACAGAAATCATCTTCATATTTCACAGCACCTCCATTACATTTAGAAGCTAGTTAAATGTGTTTTAAATCATTTTGACAACCAAAGACTTCAATCCGTAAAGCTTATCTGCATCCGAAGGCTGAAGTAAAAAACTGAATGCAGACCAAACCAGACAAAATCCCACACCAGTATATGCATTTATTGGATGTATTGTGCCAGTGCAGTTAGTATATGTTGATACCCTACTAGGTAATCAGACATTTTAAGCCTAAATTCCTAGCTAGCATCCATTGCATAAATCCACACAATGTCTAGTATGGCATTCAAGTTCTAGTCAGAAGCTTCTTCACTCCATTACTTGCTATTTAAAATATGTTTTAAATAATACTATTAATCAAGAAGACACAAAGACAAACACAAACATATCCACCCCCCCACACAAACATGCACAAACGTGGTGTGTGTGTGTGTGTGTGTGTGTGTGTGTGTGTGTGTGTGTTTGTTTCCTGGGTCACGATTTGGATCATAAGAAACAATCTGGGACTTGAAACCAGACTTAATGAATGCTTATATACAAATGTTATATCAATATCTATCTATCTATCAACCAAGCCAAAGTGTAAAATGGTCACACAGAAAAACCACTCAGTAAAAATTGCAAGAAAGACCCAGACAAGCTAGAGGCTTTGCCGTGTAATACCTTAAACCTAAATATCCCACAGATATGTGTAAATGACCCCTTAAGGACACAACAGTGTTTCAACTACATGGCTTCTGAATGTCCATTACTTTTTACTTTTTAAGTCTTTAGCGGTTCAGGCCAATAAAGCAAACCCCACTAACTGCAGGCATGCACAATTCAGTTTTTTACCTTGTCAGCACATCATACATGGATTGTTTGGCTATACTTTAAGAATATAGAGCTTAAAATTAAACCTGCTGTCTATAACACACACAAATCTATCTTTCTATCTATTGAGATATAGTCACCAAAAATACCCCATTTATTATTATAAAAATTATTTCCTCTATTTTTTTAATAATCATCTCTCTCTATTTTAATTTCCTTTACAGTATTCAGCACATTATTTACAGCAGGTTTAATCTTTGATTTCCACTTTCATGTAATTGCTTTTTTGGCTACTGGTAATATTAAACCCAATAAGGCCTTACTATGTCTCTACAACTCTAAATCAAGGCACAAGCTTAGCAGCATCATCTCCTTGGCTAATCTAATATGTTGTCCAAATATGTTCCACCAACAGTTGTAAAGGGACATTCTGTAGGGGGTCTTTAAACTTAGTCAACTACCTTTTCCCTTTCAGAAAAGCTTCTAGTTTTCTCCCTCTTTTCTCTTCTCAACTCCAGCATCAGCTCTCCTCTCCTCTTCACGAAATTCCTCTAAAATTTATTTGGAGTATAAACGTACCTATGTAAAAATTTCCATACAAATATCCTGAATCTTCTGGACTTTGTGGCATAAATAATATATATTTTTTTAATTTGTCATTTTAAACTTCCCTGCCAGTCTTTTCTAATCTCCTCTGATTGGTTCTTCTAGTTTAATGTAATACCTCATAAGCCTTACTAATTACTCTTCCCTTTCTAGCATTTTCTGCTCTTGGTTCCACTGAGACCCCTACCAATACTCCCCTCTCTCTGTCCCTCTCTGTAGTCCACCAACAGCCCCTGATACTGAAGGTAATCTCTAAGCTACAGCTCCAACAACTGCATGAACCTTTGACTTTATAAATGTAATGTCATAAGTGGATTGTTTGGCTCTGTATAATTATTTCTATTCTTCCTAAAAGAGTCCCTCCAAAACCCTAACCTCTGCATCTGTTGTATGTCCCCCTTGTGGCATCACCATCTCCTTACAATTTGATCTATATCCCACTGGTTCTGCTGTATAGGAAAGTCTCAGTTGTGTAACTTTTAAGTATCCATTCAAGTCAGGTACTATCCTGTTAAGCAGAAAGAATCAGCTTAACTCATTTTACTCTTAATGTTTTCCCTTCCCAGATAAATTCTTTCCCCTATTTATTAATTGTTGACCACAATTTTCCTCTAGTTGATAAAATTATGTTAGGCCTATGTACAGGACTTAAAGGAAGTAAAAACAATTTCACTGCCTGTTTCTTATTGTCCAAGACTAAGCTGCTAATATTTTCAGTGTGTTGTTTTTTTCTTTCTCCATCATGATGCCATGTTTTTTTTTAAATAAAAGACCATAATATACAGACATGCACACACACACACACACACACACACACACACACACACACACACACACACACACACACACACACACACACACACACCTTTAATTTACTTTATATAGTTTCTTATTTTATGTGCATAGGTTCACGTCAGTTTTTGATCATGCATTAAGAACATAAAGTATATTACTGCACCAGCTTGCTAGTTATATGATAGCTTTGCATTACAGCTGGTGACGCATAATGAAGGCCTCTTAACCAAACATGTGGCTCTAATTTACCTAACATAATCATCCACAATCAATTAAAAATACTTCCAAGAGACTGTACAAATATGCATTTCTTCACTGAACCCATAATTCTGTACATATCTACAACATATGAAGCTTTTACAAAATTTAAAAAACTCTGGGAAACAATATTTACCCAAGCATCTCACTCAAAAGTCTTTAGATGTTAAAATTGTGGTTGAACATATCAGCTCATGTATTACCAATATAATTAAAGGTGCTTTGTCAGTAACACTTACAACAAATTTCCACCATGCACTCTTTTAGAAGCTCATCTGTTAAACCAGTGTGAGAAATATTATTAGAAAAGTACTAACTTTCATGTGCGCCTATGAAGATCTGATTTCCATAAACTAAGGGATATGAATCTTTAGTAGGACTGCATACAGAGAAGGAACAGATTGAAATGCAGTCTCTGAATTCATCCTGCCACATAACAATTACAATAACTGAGGAAGACAATGGAACCGTTCTGACATGAGGGCATTTTCAGTTCACAGATGTTCTCCTGCACTTTGGTGCAAAATGTTAACCAAGCAATGGCTGTGTGTTACTGAGCTGTAGAAAGCAAAAATTATCTTGACATCTGCAAACATGTTGCATAATTAAAGTGCACAGTCAAAAAGAAACCGGACTGTTAAAAAACAAATGTAATGGTCATCCATGGCATTAGCATGGCACCACCCTTCACATGTGCTGTAGTTGTAAGCATATCTTGTTATTGGACCTAATTGTTCCTTCAGGGGTACAATTTAGATATAAATTCTGGACAGAAGATATAGATTTGTTTTACTTGTATTGATAACCTACCTTTACTATATGGGGGAAGGACAGCACAAACACAACTAATGGTATAACTATGGCATTCTGAGCAGGTCATAAAATATGTTTCTAAATGCCATTCTTCAGTGACATACACCATTCCAGAAATGAGGTTTGGTCACATGTGATAACTTTCTGCTGTGTGCATTATGTATTTGTTATTGTTAAGTTTTATTTATTCACTTGACTTTTTTTAAGATATATTAAGCAAATAGTTGCTGCTCTGTTGCTTTGCATTGCGTACTCTCAAATGACTCACTTATTACAAACAGTGTTGTACACACAGAATTGTTGTTCAGACCCCATGAAGCACTGGTCAGCACCTAAAGTAGAAATTGTTAAAAGAAGTAGTCTCTGAGCCACAAATACGTAAAACAAATTAACAGCATGTACAAGTTTAACAAGTATACTAAACAGCAGACATAACATTTGAATTTGCTTATTCAGATCTTATTAGCTGTAAATACTTAACTTTTGCTGAAATATATTGATGGCATACTTTAAATAATGTACACAGTTTTAGTAAGTCTGGTATGCAGTTACAGTAAATCTTAATTTGGTGTGCAGTTTTCACACAATGCATTTCACAGTTCCTAATGTATCTATTTATGACTGCTAACCATGATTTTCCATGTCTGCCCAGTGCCAATGTAAACAGAACTTGAAATGTTATGAGCAGTTATTCTCATTATTTATCATACTGCATTCAGAGGTGTAACCAGGTGTATCCCATGGCATATATGTTTTTGGAATAATTGATTTATTTTGTGCAATGAGATTGAGATGTTCTAGAATAGAATTTAAATTAGAAAAAAAAAACTGGAGCTCATTTCATGTGATTTTATATTAAATTATAGATTTTGTTATTATTTTTTTTTAAGAAAGGCATGCTGGCTAAATAGATTTTTTTGTGTAAATCTGTCAAATTAGAATTTTTTTTCAGTATAAAAAATCAAATGATGTAATATGATAAGGACACATTGTCTGGAGTATGTCAGTGCGTGTGTGTGTGTGTGTGTGTGTGTGTGTGTGTGTGTGTGTGTGTGGGGGGGGGGTTGTTGGTATACAAATTAAAAAATCAGGGCTATGCCCCTGAATACATGTGTTAATTATCTCTGGCCTAAATTAAGGGCAGAAATGTGGGTATTCAAACTCATTTATAAGAGGAGGCAGAGTTAAATAATTCTTAAAACTAAATCCAGCTAAGACAGCAGAGCCACAATCCTAAAGGTATAAAAGACAGAGCTACTGAAACCAATTATTAATTACTCTCTTTATCAACTGATGGGAAGGTGTGGTGGAATCCATAAACTGCAGGAAATGTTTTTTTTCTTCAGTACTGTGGGATGAAGACAGCAGGTAGAAACACACACCAGTTTGCCTGACTTGTGAAAAAAAAGTACATTGAATACATAGAAATCAGTCAGGCGCATAACCTCACGTGGCACAAAAGGCTTTATTAGATGTCTACCTTTATTTTAGGAAGAGATTTGACACTGTGTCATGTAAAAGATTATTACAAAACTTACAAGTCTTAGAGTGGGTTATATTTTCCTATAAGAGGCAACTTTCACTCTGTCTGTACTCTAATGTTTGAGTATAGCTTAAATATTTTACCAGGAACTAACTACTGAGCAACAGTTTTCAGTCATGAATGCATCACACAAACATTGGTCACTAAGTAGTGGAGAAAATATTATAGCTTGGGCTTATATAAAGTTTTTTGAGAGTTTGAATCCCAGTGTTTCCTACTTGCATACTCTTTGACACTGAGCAGTTCACTTCGCTTTCTGGTATTCCTCGATCTCCCCTTTAAGTGGACCTTCATTGTTGTAGTGGCATCACATATTTACTAAAAATTAAGAGCAATTAAGTGTTTCTTAAGTTAATATATCAGCCTTACTGAACAAAAATATTGAGGTAAAACATCTATATGGCACACTACAAATGCTTATGTGACTAAACATAAAATTTAAAATACAGCCAATATCTGACCAATATCAATATATTGCTAAGAATATCCCAAATAAAGCAAAATTGTGGCAGCTGATTCCCCTTTTAACCAGATAACATTTAAAAAGAGTATTTGTGATTACAGAATGTTTCCTTTGTGAGTATAACATTATGTAAATTTATAATTTTGTGGTGCAGTGGTGCAGCGGTTAATGTTGTCACCTCACGGCAAGAGGTTCTCTAGTTTGATTCTCTGCTGGGGTGCCTTCTGTGCAGAGTCTGCATGTCCTCCCTGCATTTGAGTGGATTTCCTACAGGTACTCTGGTTTCTCCCACATTCCAAAGACATGCATCTGGAGCATTTCTCCTGGGGCCTCTGCTGAAAATAGGCTCTGTCCTAGTGTGACTTTCCCAGTCAAAAAATGTTAAATAAATAAATAAATAAAATAATGAAATGTATGCTATGGTAAAAATCCACTAGGAAGCGAGGGGAGGAAAAAAGAGACCTGGTTGGTTAACTGCAGGGTTTGTCATAGGTAGTGTGGGCTGCAAGGCAGATAGAGGACTGCAGTCTGAGGTACATTCCTATGTGTGGCAGTATAGGTTCATACATTAGTACTAGGCTAACTGCTCTTGTGATTTATTTTAAGTCTAGCCAATTATCCCTTGTGAGGCTCAAACCCTGCACCTTGTGTTTGTAAGGCAAACACCTTAACCATTAGGTCACCCTACCAATTCCTATAAGAAGGGGAAATTGAGAAACTTGCTGAGTACACCCTAAAAAATGGAAGGAAGGACCATAGTAGGATTGAAAATTATATAAGAATAAGAAAAATATTATTTTTAAGCAATAACCCATGAGTGGATGTGTTTTTTTTTTTTTTTTTTTTGGGGGGGGGGGTTCCTGTCCAGATTTTTGCCTCATAGTTCTTTTCCACTTCCACATAAAAAAATAAAAAAAATAGTCTTCTAGCAAGCCACTGGGGTTGAAGTCATTAAATAATATTTGAGATTTAGTGTTCATATCCTTCATAAAATGCACACTAACAGAAAACCTCTCATTCAAGCAACTTTCTAGCAGCAAAGTATAACATAATGGGGGAGAATAAAGGTCCAAAAACTAGTCACATATTTTATTACTCTTATGAGGTCAGAAAGTTGTTTGATGGAGAGGTTGTCTGTTATCATGCATTTTCTTTTTTTTTTTTTTTTTTTTTTTTTAGTTTTTGTTTTTAACATATAAGAAATATAACATTTTAAATTCATTGAACTTGAAGGAGGTGTATCTGAAATCAATTTCTAGTTATTATTTAGCTACTGCCCTATAGGATAGACCATAACAAGGGAAAATCTTTTAACACATTGACACATTGGTACAGGTGTGTTGAATACTATAAGAGAACTAATGAAATTAAAATTAAAAAGAGCCTGCAATTCAAAAATTGATTAATTGACTTCTTTTTCTTTCTTTTTAGTATCATAAAAACATAGAGCCCAGTCAGCATTATTACATTACACATCTTATTACTTACATAGATTATATTAATTTTTATTCATATCATCAGGTATAAAAAGATCTAAAAAAAAAATAAAATTTATATAGTAGTCAGACAATGGAAGAGATGTAGTTATATAGATTCCAATAATATATGTTATATATCTTGTTGAGTTGGTGGGTCCCCGTTAATAGGGTGAAATAATTTCCAGTATGAATTCATTGTAAAAAGTTTCGGTTTTGTTTAAAAATGTATGATGTGAAGTTTTATATATCAAATGTTATGCTGTAAATTTATTATCAAATTATCAATTAAAGTTAGATATTTCAAATTTATTATTTATAGATTATTAGATTTAGATCTATAGTAGATGTTGTTCTAAGATCTGAACCTCTATGTAAGTTCTTCTTAGAGATCAAATTTGTTTTAAGAAATCTAGATTTTTAACTTATTATCAGATTATCAGGATTATTAGTATTATTAGATTATATCCTATAGTACTCAGAGCTTCTTGTAGAGTATATGATATAGCCTGAGTAGATAGAATAATTTTAATACAATATAAAATTATTCCAAATACCATATATACATTAGAATAAAGAGTAATATAAATTTTAATAATAATAAATATTAAATAGTAACAGACCATATGAAGTACAAAAATAGGTAATAAAGTACAAAATTCCTTTAATTACTTAGTGGATTTAATTATTTATTTTTATGTTTTATATGGGAGATTTTTTGTTTCATAGTTGATATTTATTCCAATTTTTTCCCATTTTTAATTTATGACCCGATCTATTATAATAAAGTAATTAATATTATTAAAGATAGAATAATATAATATAAAGTCTGGAAAAATAAAAATAATGAGACCCCTATTAGTATGTTTCTTATAATGCAATCCTAGGTCAAAGTCTTGCCTTTTAAGAATTTAACATTAGTGTATTCGGTTTTCTGATAGTTATTTTTGTAGGTGAAGTATATTATTGTATATTAAGTATAAAATCTTGGATTATTTCATTTTAATAATTGTAAGTCTCTCTCCTATATAAAAAAAAATTATTCAGGTATTAAAAGATTTGCTATTAAAAAGAGAAAACAGGTTATATAAATATTTATTATATATATTATATATATTATTTTTATATATATATTATAAAATAGAATGAGTTATCAGTTGGGTAGTATTTTACATATCAGTATTTATAGTATTTTTTAAATATTTATATTTTATATATAGGTAGTATTTTAGTAATTTTAATTTTGACATTAAAAATTTAATATTTTAAAAAGATTTAAGTTATCATTCATCAAAATATAGATTAATTAGAAATTTTAGATCTAATTAGAACTGATGTACAATGTTGTTTGAATTGAAATTTTGATGTTGTATTTGTTTCTATTTCCTCAATTTTCCCCAAGGCTATTTCAAATCTAATCAATAACTTACTAAGTGAATAATAGTGGAGAAAGTGATTTGGGAAAGTGGACATCCTTTTTTTGGGTATAAATTGATTAAAGTGGACATAGCTGAATATAGCCATAATGCTCCTTTGTATATAAATGTGCTTATGTAAATTTAAGTTTACATTTTAATGCATTTCAGTAAACTGAACAGATAGTCAAAACTTACCCAGATTAACTTTGAAAATCAAATCAAAATATTTGAAGACCAATAAGTGTTAAAAATTCTTTTTAAATTTCTTTTTAAATTATTATTTATGTTAATTATCAAAAAATCTTTTCTGAAGGATATAAAGGCTAAATCTTAAATGTCTGTCATTATTTAATGACTTCAACCCCAGTGGATTGCTAGAAAATGTTTTTTTTTATGTGGAAAAGACCAAAACAATGAGGCAAAAATCTGGACAGTTGTGAGGTAATAATCTGTCGAGATTTAAGGAAGGACAGTGCAGAAATACAAGTACATTTCTATTTCTTTACTTCTGAAGAAGATACCTGCTTTTTCTTATGTTTTGCACTTCCCTCAGTAGTGTATTCAAATAGAAAACTCGAGCTGCTCAATGATACTTTAGCGACTGGACTTTTTTCTGTTGGTATCTACAAAGGACACAGTGTCTGGGCTGTCAAATTAGAGTGCACATTTTTGAATAACAATGACCCATCATTGTATAATTTTAAGTGCTGACTAGAAAGAAGCAATGAATTGTTTTAGGCATTATAAAATTTATTACAAGAACAAGTATGCATGTTAAATATAAAGGTGGGGATCATAATCAAGGGGTATAAATCTTGTAATATACTCAGACAAGAAAAAAAAAATGTTTTTCTTGAGTAGCATCCACAGAAATTCCCCATGTAGGGGGGGGCTTCCCTTCTTATGATCAAGCATTGCAGCACTGCAGTTAAAGTGTTGAATCAAACATACCGTCCCATGCTTCAATTTTAGAATATTTTGGTAATTCTTTCTCTAGTACGTCTAACGGGACCCCAACTCATAGTTTCAGTAATGCATACCTTTTGTTTTTGAAAAAAAACAAAACATTTTATTCAGTATTAAATAATAATGAATACTATAACAAAACTAAACAGTTTTACAATTAGTACTGAAACGAAGAATAATTCCAAAAAATAAGTTGTTTACACTGGGAAATAAATGTAAAGAGAAAACTTACATAAAACAAACTCGGTAATTATTTCCTATACTGTTTTCCAAATGAAAAATGTTTCTGGAACTGTGTGTTATGTTTCAAAATACTTAAATATTTGCTATTATACAATGCAAACTTGGCAAAGCCGATAAACGTGCACGCTGATTGGCTAATCCAACCAGCATGCACATGGTAAATCAAAAGGAACTAAGGAAAACGTCCGGCCGGTAACGTACCATGCAGCGAAGATGGCAAAACATTAAATGGACAAAAGACAGTAAAGCATACAATAGCAAGAACCAAAACTGTAATAAATTGCAGCTGAATCACCCAAAACCCATTATTGTTAATACACAACTATGTCCCTCAGCTCGATCAGCAATTAACTTCGTAAAAACCAGATCCACCCTCACTCGCAACTTGTAACTCTATTTCTTTAAAGTATACACTTTACATACCATTACAAAAGTCCCTATGTAAACGGAGACCATACCATTACAGAAGTCCCTATGTAAACGGAGACCATACCATTACAGAAGTCCCTATGTAAACGGAGACCATACCATTACAGAAGTCCCTATGTAAATGGAGACCATACCATTACAGAAGTCCCTATGTAAACGGAGACCATACCATTACAGAAGTCCCTATGTAAACGGAGACCATACCATTACAGAAGTCCCTATGTAAACGGAGACCATATCATTACAGAAGTCCCTATGTAAACGGAGACCATACCATTACAGAAGTCCCTATGTAAACGGAGACCATACCATTACAGAAGTCCCTATGTAAATGGAGACCATACCATTACAGAAGTCCCTATGTAAATGGAGAAAAAGCAGCAAAACAATAATCAAGTCTCCAATATCATACCTCAAGCACCCAGCACTGAGTCTTGCTTCTTGATACAGTCCTCCATCCCTCAGCTCATACACACTAATCTACTTGGTAAAGCCAGATCCACACTCCGTCAACCTCTTCTTTCAAAAGTGTATGCATAACATATGATGTACTAAACTACATTTAACAATTGTAAAAATGTCACAACAGAAAAAAAACACACAAAAATGCAAGCACTGCACTTCTCAGTACTGCTCTCTAAACCTTTAACAAAATAAACAAACATGAACTAAAAGTGTGGACTATTTTATCTTAGACAAAGTGCAAGAATACAAACTAAAGCAAACAAAAACCTAAATAACAGGAACACAAACATAACACAAAACAAACACCATTGTATAATAGCAATAACCCACGGCTCGGTGTGGGCAATGCTGGATTTACCCATGGTTGGCTTTGTTCGGTCACTAAGGGCTTCACCCTCATGACCAAACCATGCCAACCGTGGGTAAATCCAGCATTACCCACACCCAGCCGTGGGTTATTTCTATAGTAACACATAAAATATGTTACATTTGATCACATTGTAAGTCCCGCTGTGTATCAAATGATACGGCAAACTCATGGTCCAGTATTATTTAAAGGTTAAATTTTAAATTGCTGGTAATTACAAAATGGGCTAAATTCTCAGAGAAGGGAGACTATGAAAGAGCTCTGAGAAAACAGAAGTGAGGCATTCCATAGTTTAGAGTACAGAAGAAAAGCAGACAGTTCAGCAGAGAGGAACTTACAAAGCTAAATGAGACACTTAAGAATTATTTTACTGAAAGAAAACAAGCATCACAATTAAAAATTCAGTCACATAAGCGACATTTAAGCAATAACATGTGACCAGAGGCTATGCTAACAGCTTTATCAGTCTATTACATGGGCCAAATGTTTGGTTTTCATTTATACATTGCTTTAGATAGTCTTAATACTTGACAGAAAGTACTTTCACTCACAAACATTATTAGCAAAACAACACACAGACAAGGGCAAGATTATAATTTCATATTTTATAGATCCAGAGATCTGTTAAGTAACACGATAACCTGTGGCTTAGGAAGCAAAAATATACTGTATCTGATATAATAAAAATAGAAAATAATTTTAGCTGCATGACAAGTCTTTGTCAGCACTATAATGATTAACTGCAGACCACATAAGTGTGGATTATAAGTCACTTGTTCTAAACATTATTCTTCAAAGAGCATACAGGCAGGGATCCCCAGAAATACTGACAGAAATGATACTTAGCTAGTAACGCAAACCTCCTCCACAAGCCCTGCAAAGCAATACGATCAGCTCTGAAGCTGCTGTAGTTTGGAGAAGGAAAATGTTTCACTTTTTAGTGACTTCATACTGAAAGGATTGTTTTTGGTAATACATTCTTTCAGGAGCATTCATGTGGTTTCAGTTTTTAAATATAGGTTAATGTGCTTATTTTTCAGCTTGAAATGCCAGTGATATGAAATCTGTTTGTAAAACACTCTTCGGATAGGATTTGATAGGCTTTACCTAAAATCTTCAAATGAAGATGTGAAAATCTGAATGAAAAACAATGAACATCACCAACATTAGTATTTAGCATTGCATACAACTGCTTAGTTTCAATACTTTAATTAAAAATTATAATACAGCCATTTTATCAGCCATCTCATTCCAAATAAGTATTGGAGATCCTTCTGGGCTAAAAAGAAATTTACTGCTTAGATCGAAATGCCATGGCTACAGTGGGATGTTAGTTGTATAAAACATGGTGTTTCTTCTCTCTGACCTCATAAATGATACCCTCATTTTTTTATTAGAATTAACCTCTGAGAATACCTTACTGTGATTTTTTTATATTGTCAACCATCTAACTGCACATGTGTATGTGAAACCAGAGAGAAGAAAGAGCACCACACCTGCACATCTGTGGTGAGATGGTTGTCACACAAAATCTACATAAGAGTGCACCAGATATGAGAGATCAGACAGAAGAAACAGCATCATAGAAAGGGAACAAGGGAGATAGCACGAACAGAACCTAGGGTAAATGCCCTGATGGTTAAGGCAGAGGAAGGGAGGAGTGCTCATGGACTGATTATAGTATATTACCACGATGAACAGATATGTAAATTTATATTTGTGATTCACAGTTGTGTGTGTATATATGTTTTCATATACATATATTTTTGATAATGTTTTAAAACATGTGTGTGTGTGTGTGTGTGTGTGTGTGTGTGTGTGTGTGTGTGTGTGTGTGTGTGTGTGTGTGTATATATATATATATATATATATATATATATATATATATACCCGTGGTGGTGGTGGTGGTGGTGCGGTAGCATTGTCGCCTCACAGTAAGATGTTCTCAGCTAGAGCGTCTTCTGCATGGAGACATGCGCGAATGGGCTGGTAACTCAGCACGTAAAAATCAACTACCAATCATTAGTGGACCGGAGGTCTGCTGTGGCATCCCCTAACCGGGAAAAGCTGAAAGACACAACAACAACAAATATATATATATATATATATATATATATATATATATATATATAGATCTGTGTCACATAATCGAATGCTCACTTACGCGAAACTCTCTTCATCAAGACAAAAACAGCAAATGTTCAATTAAGTGAACATTCACATCAGCAGATTTTTACACAGGGAATAAAACCAGTTGGCCAACATTCAACCTTCACACACCACTGCAGTATGTAAAACTGAATTTGTCAGCACAATAAATAAAACATACTGGAGGGAGAGGTTCCTAACCCAGAGACTCCCCAGACTCTGGAATAGATTGCCCATACATGTCAAGCAGAGTGTCTCTTTGGCCCTCTTCAATATGAAACTTGACGATTGGATGGGAGAAAGGAAATTCACCCCGCGGATCACGTCAGTCGCCCTGCTAGACAGGGGTCCAGGGAAGTAAATAGTGTGGGAAGAAATAGCCAGGGAATTGTTATGGCTAGGCTTATATAGGCCATAGGGCTGATAGCCTAGTACCAACCTATGAACCCACCTAGGTGGGGGGCTGTGCCTCCCACACCCTCTTAACTATACATACCAACTCTGAGATCATATCACAGTGCGGAAAGGGGCTTTGTATTAGAACACTACACCACCTGTCGGTTTGTGCAGAAATGGGTGTGGCCAAAGTGATTGACATGCCTACTGTCTATTGTGGCATGCAAATAATGCATGATTGACATGTCATGCAGATTTGCCTGTGACTTTGTGAATATTTATTGTCTAATAGTATTTCACCATTTTCGTCAATGTAGTGCAATCTTGGAGTTGGCATATTTAAGTCTTGTAGGCTCGTCCCCCTAAAAAAGTGATTTTGTTGGTTAACCACATATTTTTTCCATGTATCCCAAGGCCTTCCTGCATTTTTCCAGGTCCCTGTTACTTGGTTCTTGGCTGGGATGCTTTCTGTGCAAAGTCTGCACATCCTGCCAGCATTCACATTAGTTACTCAGTTTGTGTATTAAGAAGTGCTGCTGTAAAACAGAGTTTGCAGATGTATCCTATCTTTTATTTTTCTTGTAGAACTCCCATGTGACTATTCATGTGGATGAACAAAACATCATCATGTTTATTCAACGACACAGAAAAAAAATCACCTTATGCTGGGTCTTGGGTGGGGTTTGGGCAACCCTTGCTACTGTGCATCCGGTGGGGTAGTGTTCTAATACAAAGCCGGAAAAAGGGCAAAAAAAAAAAAAAAAAATATATATATATATATATATATATATATATATATATATATATATATACACACACACACACACATTCCCTTCACAAGCTTGAAGTTTTAAAACGTCGAACTGCAAATGGTTGAGACCATAATACTGAAGTTTTGAAACTTTGAACGTTTTGAATGGAGATTGCCATATAGTGCAGAATGGGAAAGTTACCATTTTCCTCACTGTAATGCGATCTTGGAGTTAGTATATTGATTTAGCAGGGTGTGTGTGAGGTGCAGGGGGGTTTGTCTTCCTGCAAAAATGTGAAAAAAAATTTTGTTTTTATTTTTTTTTTTTTATTACAATTTCGAAGTTTCAAAACTTTCTCAGCCATTTGCAGTTTGAAGTTTTGAAACTTCGAGCTTGTAAAATATAGCTATATATATATATATATATATGGTTCGACTTCACAATATCGAATTACTGAAAACTCGAACTTCATATGGTCGAGACCATATGATCGAGTTTTCAGTAACTCGAAATTAGGACGTGAAATAAAATAAAAAACCCAAACACATCCTTTCTGCAAGCCCCCCTGCACCCTCCCTACTTAAATATACCATCTCTGTGATCGCACTATAGCGGGGAAACAGGAGATCTCCCGTTCTGCGCTTCTGCATACAGCGTGGAACGGGACATTTCCCTTTTCCTCACTGTAGTGCGATCTTGGAGTTGGTATATTTAAGTAGTGGGGTGTGGGGGGTGCAGGAGGTGCTTGCCCCCCTGCAGAAACGATGTGTTTCTTTTTTTTTTGTTATCACACTTCATAATTTCGAGTGTCAGAAAACCTGATCATATGGCCTCGACCATATGAAGTTCAAGTTTTCAGTAATTCGACATTGTGAAGTGGAGCCTTATATATATATATATATATATATATATATATATATATATATATATAAATACTATTAATTTTTAATGCTGGAGAGGAACAGAGGAATTATTATAAATATGGTGATTTCACATTCCTTAAATGGACTGAATTTTTATTGGATTGGTTGAGGTCATGTGATATTACTGAAGGTGTTTAAGAAGCATTTGATGTAATGTATAGTCTGTTCTAAAGAAGTCTACAGTAATTAATGTGAAGGATGAATGTGCTAGACATTCTTTATAATAAAGGAGGTGGTTGCTGTCTCTGAAGTCATCTGTTGTTGGAATGTTTTTTGAAGTGCCTTGGTGTATGTTTTGATTAGTGTATTACCCCCAGACATATTAGAGGAGGGGATGAGAGACTGGAACAGAGAATAAAGAATCGGAGTAGAAGGAAACAGAGGTACAGCCATGGGAGATCTGCATCTTTCAGGAGCAGACAGGGAGATTTCAAGTTTCACTTAAGAGGGTGCAGAATTTATTTGCAGTATTGGATTATGAGGGGTTCATCTAACAGCTGCAGGACTGAATGACAAAGAATAGAACTGTGGATGTGGTTCTAACCCTTGCAGATGCCATCAGAGATATCCAGGTGAAAGTGCCATTACCCAACTGTGATCATGCTGTGTGACTTGGGGTACAGAGTGGTGGTGGAAGGCAAAGGCAATATTGTGGGAATTCATTTATTTTATTTATTTATTGACATTTGTTAACCGGGTTGGTCCAGCTGGGCTTGTGGCCCATTTTCGGTAGAGACCCGAGGAGAAAAGTTCCAAAAAAACACAAACAGTTTACAGAGAATCAAACATTTGAGTCAAAAATATGATCAAAATCAGTTATACAAGAACGTTAGAGAGACAAAGCAGAAATGCAAACACATGATATATATATATATATATATATATATATATATATATATATATATATATATATATATATATATATATCAATATTTTTACAGACAAAGATTGGCAAAGATGCTGGCAGGATGGGTTCAGATCTATAGAGCTAAATGCTGCAAAGCAGTAGTAAGATAAAAGTGATAGGTTGAAAAAGTGTAAAAATGATTAGAGATCCAGGAATAAGTGAAATGAAAAAGGGGCATTCAATTGAAATGAATGCAGGAGGAAAGGATATCAAAAGTACAGAAGGAAAATATAACGTTGATGATATGTAATATGAACTGTGTAATACAATTATCAGTAACTGTATTATTGTTAATGAAAAACAAAGGCACTGAGGAGGGGTACATGCATATTTAATTTAGTGGCTGGTTATTTAAAAAAAGTTCATATCCTACCTGGAAAATGAGTTCACATAGATAGTGAAAACATTTTGAGCAGCATAAATAATAATTTTGTCACTAGTATGAAAATTGACATCTATGATATTCATGCAACAGTATAAACAAAAATTACAATATCATTTCTGGTCAAAATGCCGAATATTTGACAACATTATAGGACTTTTTCATGTAATTAAGTACGGCCCGGAGAAGTGCATCACTGTACTTACCTGACAAAGCATGACCAAATCCTAGCAGTAATGATGTGTCTCTCTTCTGAGAAGGGAATGGCCTACCAGCTGTAGCTGGAAGGCATGGGGGATGGTATGCACTGGAAATGATGAATGCGAGTGGAAGAAACTGGTGGGCAGTTTTTGTTACGGCACAAAAAACATAATAATGGCCAAAAAAGACGAGGGCAGTTTAATTTCTTTTGATATGAGACTTGCAGCTCAGGCAGCTTCTCCTGTCATCTACAAGGTGGTTGGGAACCATGGATTCTGGGATTTTCAGTTTCTGTAGCACATGTGGGTACAACCAGATTGTATGCAATGTGGAGGGGGTACATTTCCTTTCTTGCAATGAAACTGCATTTGCAGTTAAATGACAAAACGGGTCTTCTTTATTTCAAATATTACACATTTGCAAATGGATATGTAGAGCTGTCCAAAACTTATGGACTTTAGATTGGCGAACTAAGCAAACTGAGCACCACACCTTCTTTAGTACATTTGTGTGGGGGGTGATTTTTGTAGCATTTTAACAATGAATACTGTTTTCTCTTTCTGGTAAGATATAGAGTGGGAGTCACTATCAGGAATGGTAAAAGACTGACACAGTGGGAGAGGGACTCAGGTACTCCAGAGTTCTTTTTATTACATCCTGCTGCAGACATGTGATATTAGAAGATGCACAGCATGGAAAAGGAGGAATCAGTTTTCAGTTTTATTTACCAGACTTCACATGCAGATTCTTAGGGTGATAACTGTGTTTATTATTACAGTTGATGCTGGCAGGTTGAGCACTAATTAGTCAGTGTTCAGAACTCTTGAGACTTCAAGTACTGCTCAAATAAATGTACTGTTCCCATGTCATACATACATTGCAGTGATGTTCATTAATACATCCTCCTAGTAAGATAACTACGTTTTGCATATTATTTCTATATTAAGTATAAAGCAGGCTTGCCCCGGGTACTGCAGTTTTAAAATAAGTTAGAAAACCACAGACTTTACCACAGCACTAAAACAGAATGGAAACAAATTCTAATCTTCTGGCTTTGGTTTTTTCTTCTTAGTAGATAATTAGATTTTTAAGTATCTTTACTCCACAAAAGATTCTAACTCAACATTTTCCACTCAAAGGGTACAGTCAAGCCATATTTATCACTTCAGAAATCTGCTGAAATGCTCTTTCTTTTTCTGACAGTTGCAAAGTACCATAACATCTATTTTTGAGTTTCCTCAGACTCCATAGAGCATTTGAAATAATCAGAAACTAACAAGACGCCCATGTCCCTGAGTGACTGCTATTCATTACTTAGAA
This sequence comes from Protopterus annectens, assembly GCF_019279795.1. Lineage (NCBI taxonomy): Eukaryota > Metazoa > Chordata > Ceratodontiformes > Protopteridae > Protopterus > Protopterus annectens. The sequence continues at coordinate 1,144,079,243 of NC_056746.1, forward strand.
CATGTCTTGCAACTGCCCTACGTTAAAAAGTGAAATCATTTTTTAACCCTGAAAGTTGCTCTGTCCCACATGGAAAATTAATTGCTGTGCTCTGTAAATACTGATTCTTAAGTTATATTGCAAAATGTTAGCTTTTAATTAAATTGGGTTCATGTAAGGCCGTGGACTGAATTAATGCTCTGGGTCTGTGTCTCCATACTGGATGGGTGTCAGGATTCAAAGGTACCCTTAATGCAGTAACCCAGATATAGAACAGAGGGTATCTCAGCCACAGTACGATACAGTATGATTCATATTCAGAATCACACACTGCTTAACATGACTTTAGTATGCGGTACAATGAAATGCATTTCCAACAGGGCATTGAATGTCACATAGTTCATAGAGCACACAGCCACTTACCCTGTGTGCTGAGTATCACTGAACAAATAGCAGTGATGCCCAAAATCATGAGGTATAATGTGATTGCCCAGAGTGGTGCATGCATCTGATTCTATTATTTACTGTTTTTTTGTTGTTCATTTCACCACTTTCCCTGACTCTGTACTAATCGATGAACTAGCTGTAGTATGATTATCTTTTCTTCTCCTGATTTTGTTGTATACCTCATATAATACCCCTTAACTGTCCTAAAACAACAGATTTCCAAATAGCTTTATAGTCATTTGCAAAAATACCATGAAACAATTTAAGTTTAGCTGTTACGGTGTATAGTTCAACACCAGACAGATCCAAGCAATCTCAGAGGTTGGGAGAGTTAATATATTCCAGTTAATTTTGAGATTTTCTGCAAACATTAAGAGAATCTTTTGTCCGTTTCTTAAGTTTAAGAAAAAAGTCCATAGGAAGTCCCAACGAGGTCTGCATTACTGAGGGTAAAACAAATGACATTATACAAGGTATATAGAGGGGAAAGGACAAAACGTTTTTGCAATTAGGTTAAAAGAACATCTGCGAGATATTTATAAAGGCAATGAGGAGAGTCCAGTAGCTTCACATTTCATGGAGTATCATAATGGTACGCCTTATGGATTGCAGGCTAGTTTTTAATTTCTCCAAGTCTTTTGGGTTTTTAATACCATGACGGAAATGGACCCCATTCCTAACTCAAAGTACAATTAAAGTTCATGAAATTAGTATTGTTTCACTCTTTGATGTTAGTCAAAAGTGCTCTTCACAGGCTACTATTTTAGAACAAATTGAAGGTCAAGGTATAAATGATAATAATATTAAAAGAAAATTATGGAAAAAAGAATCTATTTTTATTTTGAAATTTATCACTCTAACCCCAATAGAGCTTAATAAAGAATGACAATGCAAATGTTTTTTGTGCGGGTTTTTTTTAATAGGGTTTTAACATTTTAAATTGTTTAATTAATCGATTTAATGGATGTGTGTATTTAAGGGGAACCTGGGAAAATGTAGATATACTCTGTAAAGGCTTAACAGCCGAGGCGCTAGAGAGAGAAGTGTGTTCTGCTGATCTGTTTATTTTAATAAATTGTGCTAAAGTCTGTATACTGACCTTTTTTTTCTTTATGTGGTGAATAAATTACATTAATGCTTGAATTATACAATATGGCTTTATGTTAATTTAGCCACAGGTAAGTTATCTGATTTGACTCATTGAAAAATTAAAATACATTAGCCAACTCAGGCACAGGAAAATAATTAATTGTAATAACCATTTTCTTCAAAACATTTATTTTATAGCCTATGCATTTCCCAAAATCTCATAGTTGCTACAAAGTAATATCTGAATTCTCACCTGTTGTGGCAAAGTGGACTATAAGATTTTTCTGCATGCAAAGAGAGCTTACTTTGGAATCCCTGGACAACATGCCCTTGGATGGGAATTGTCCTCAGTCTAACTATGAAAGGTCCTGAAATTGGAGTTGAGGAAAGCTTTACTTCTATATTACTCTTGTTGTAACATCATATAGAGTGATTTCATCAAGACCAGAAATCTAGAATGGAACCCTCATAAGTCTTAATGCTGTCAAGAAATAATTCCAGTCAACCTAGTTGAACAGCTCTCTACTGTAATTCTCAGATCGTAATTGTGAAACCCATAATTGTCAAAAATCAGCAAAACTAAAGGAAAACAGCAAATACTAACAATCATTGTTCTCCCCTAAGATTATTTTTTCATATCCAACATCCACACGACTTATGTATATTAACTCCAGGAATGCCATACCTGGAGGAAAGGGAATTATCTGAGATAAAGAGATCTTGGAATTAGTAATATTTATGTCGATATCCCAAATAATCGAATTTCACTTGTTCGAGACCAGAAAGGCAAAACTACATAACACTGAAATGTTACAATGCCGAATATCAGAATATTAGAAATTAAAATGCACAAACCCACAACCGAAAACTAATTTTTTTTTAAATTTTTGCATGGAGGCTGCACCCCACTGCACCCCCCACTCCCTGCAGATTAAATATACCAGCTCCAAGATTGCACTACATTGACGAAAATGGACAGTACAAGTATGCTGTAACAGTTTTAACATCCCCCAGTGAACAACTAATACTTTAATACAAAATAATAACATGAACTAACTATATAAAAGCACTCATTTACCCTTCTATAAAATAATTTCCTTACTTTTCTCTCTCTACCGTTGTTTTCTTCCATGTATCTAAATTTCTACCAACGTTAAACTGAATGTTCGCCATCTTCCTTCCTGACAAACTAAAACTTTTAAAGGAACAGTACACTACCTACACACATACACTCAGGAAATCAGAGCATTTGACATTTCAAACTGCGATCATTTACACTTTCGGCAATTTACACATTTGGCTTCCTGGTCTCAAACAAGTGAAATTCGATAATTTGGGATTTTGACATATGAAAGTATATATATATATATATATATATATATATATATATATATATATATATATATATATATCTCAGCCTCCATTTTTACATATTTAGTTTTGCTGTTCTGGGACTCATAATTTAAAAATGTACCCAGGTGAGCACTTTTACAGTATCCAGACTTGCTATCAGGAAATTTTGGGCTTTCTTAAAAGGATCATATATTAAAATATTTTTTAAATCTGATTATTAAAGGTGGTATGCCCTTGGACAAAGCATGTTTGATCTTTCTGTATCACTGAGCGAATAAATCTAGCAAATTTCTTTGCTAAAAGGGCTGTAAAAAGTTTATTAGCATAGTTTAAGAGAGCTATTAGCCTGTAAGAAATTACCTGAAATGGAACTTTTCTCTGTTTCAATAGTAGAGGTATTAATGCCTGGTTTCAAGAAAAGGGAACAGCCTGTAGAAACAATAGAGTTAGCTGAGTGTTTTGAAACTAGTTGCAAACGTATCTTTCCCTAATAGTTTTGATTTCAGAGATAGGCCATCTGGGCCAGGAGTCTACCTCCATAGTGGATATTTCAGGTACTAGTGGAAGTGCTTGATCCTAAATTAATTTGGGGAGGTGTAAAGAAGGAAGTATTTAATTTGCCCTAACAGAAGGACCTTTTATATAGAATCTGGCATAATATCTGAAAACATTCAATTCAATACCTTTGGTCTTGCAAATTGTCTTTTCGGCAACCTTTTGTATCAGTCTTATGGTTAAGCTATGCTTGGGCTCACTCCATTCCCCTACTCTGTCCCCATTTCCCAACTGCCCCCACTACTTCTACATTTATCCATCCCCCAAATCACCTGACCCTCTAAACCACACCCACCAGGCAATTACACACTACACACCCATTAATTTCCCTACAAACAATATCCACTACCCAATAAATCCCATAACCTCTCCCACTCCATCTAACCCCTCGTTTTCCAACACTGTCACCAACCAGTCCCCTTCCAGCTGACTCTACACCCCTCATCTAATACAAAAACCTCCCTCCTGTGCCAACTGCCACTTCAGTATGTCTGTATTCCAACATACTACTTTTCTGTCACTGACCTCCCTACTCACATGTCTCACTATAGGCACCATTAGCACCAATTACTATCTCCCAACCACACACTATAGCAACCAAAAATCATCCACCCTACCCCACAACAATATCAACCCCCCTAGGCCTACAAGCATACACCCAACACCCAATTACCAAACACCCATTTATCCCGTCCCCCCCTAAGTATTTCTCTACTCAATTCAAAAAAACAACCAAATCTCCAATTCTACTCCCTAACACTACTGTATCTCAAAACTATTGCATCCATAACTACCCAACTATTACTAGGCAGCAATATTCACCCCAATCCAGGCTCTGCAACCCCCACCAAAAACAACAATAATTCCTACCTTCCTTCTAAACAAAACCCCAATGACTTACTAATTCTGAACCTAAACATCCGCAGTATTATTTACAAAATAGAAGACCTTCATTCCACCATCTCTTTATACAACCCTGACATCATTGTCATCACTGAAATGTGGCTCAAACCACATATCAGTGACAATTCCATAACCCCACCTGGTTATAATATCCTTAGGACTGATGGGTGCATAAAAGAGATGATGGAATAGCCCTATTTCATAAAATTAACTTAAAAGTTCAACTCCTCTACATAGAGACCCCAGACTTCAAAGATGCCAAAACCTTACTCACAAAACTCTCCCTAAATCAACACAAACACATTAACCTAACTGGCATCTATATACCCCCCCAGGCGAGAACCTTCCAATCATGGAATCCATATTCCACTGAGCCTCCCACTCTCTACCCCAGGAAACCATCATACTAGGTGATGTTAATGTTGGCTGGAACTATATACACTCTCCCAATCCTACTTGCCATATTAATGTATACAATTTCCCCCAACTCATCCAATCCCCTACATGCATAGATAAGGCCACTAAAAAATAATCCACATTAGACTGGATCCTCACCAACTAGCCCAATACTGCCCATCTATGGGGCACACTGGCCAATACACTCAGTGACCACAACCCTACCTTCATCTTTAGACATAGGCAAAAAACCACCACTCCTCCTCCTTCCTACAAACCCACTCCTGTAAAAACTTCCCCATAGAAGACTTCTCGATAGCCTTAAAATATTGTGACTGGTCACCCATTATAACCCTTCCACTAGATAGAGCAGTTAAATACTTCAACTCTACATTTCTAAACATCCTCAACCAACTAGCCCCCATAAAAACAATTAGGATATGCAGCAACCCCACCCCTGGCTCCAAAAAACACAAGAACCCTACTCCAAAATAGGGACAAAGCCTGGAAAACCTGGGGCCATCATAGAACACCTGCAATTAGGCAATCCTTTCTGGACCTTCGGAATACAGCAAAAAAACAAGTAAAACTAGATAAACAAAACTACTATGTCTACCTACAAATTAAATATAATACCAACCCTCAGAAATTCTGGGCAACAGTAAATAATATCCTCCTACCCGGTAAATCCACCACTCCACCCCCTAACACACCTGGCACAGATCTTGATATAGCCTGCAACTTTAACAACTATTTCACCTCCTCCATACATAAGCTCATAAATGACTCCACCATCTCCCAACCCCCTATATCTCAACAAAACTGTATCCCCTTCTCACTCAAACCAGTACAAACATCCTATATACAAAAATTATTAACTAAACTCAAACCCACCACCCTCGCCGCTGACAACCTCCCTGCGGAATACCTCCAGCTCACATCCACAGTCATAGCCTATCCTATTTCATTACTAATTAACAGATCCATTGCTGAACACACCATTCCAACCTTGTGGAAAACCTCTTTCATTATTCCCCTTCACAAAGGTGGCCCCTCTTATGAACTCTCTATCACCCAATAGCAATTCTTTCACCCCAGTCAAAGATTCCAGAGAGATGTATACATCAACAAATCCTCTCCCACCTCCTCTCCAATAACCTTCTCTCCCCAACCCAACATGTCTTCTGTCCATCCCACAGTACCTCCATCACCTCACTCAGATTCACCAACATTATAAACTCCTATAGGAACCAAGGTAAACTAGTGTCAGGCACCTTCCTTGATTTATCCAAGGCATTTGACACGGTATCTCATAATAAACTTCTAACCTGTCTCTCTGCCCTTAACTTCAACACCACCACTCTGCACTGGCTCAAAAGCTACCTAGACAACCAACACCAGTATGTCAAATCCCTAGCCCCCCACCCAGTCACCCTAGGTGTAGCCCAAGGTTCTATGCTCGGCCCACTGCTCTTTAATATCTTTACCAATCAACTCCACCTAGCTACCACAGAAGCCAATATAGTCTAATATTCTGATGACAAAACCCTCATATGCTCTGCACCCAACATCCAACTTCTTCAACAAAAAGCCCAAATAGCCTTCACTGAAATTGAGAACTGACTCAATAATTCACAACTTATACTTAACCCCAAAAAAACCCAACTCATGCTGTTCCACCCAACCAAACCCACTGACCTCTCCTTTTCCATATTCTCCACCACAACACCCAAATCACCCCAGTCTCTGAGGCAAAACTCCTTGGAGTTACCATTGACCAACAAGTCAAATTTAACAAGCACATTTCAACAACCATCTCTAAAGTCCACAAAAAACTAGGCTCCCTCTACAGATGCAAAAGATACCTTACCTCAGAATCTCATGTGGCCATAGCTAGAACTCACCTTCTATCCACACTGCTATATGCCTCTCCTTCACTAACAAACCTAAATAAAACCAACTGAAATAAACTCTCCACCTGCTACAACAAAATCACCAGATTCGCTGCTAATGCCAAGTCACGTTCCTACCATTGCCAAGCCCTACAGACCCTACATTGGCTAGAATTCCCCAAACTACTAACATATCAGTAAAGGGAGCATGACATTCTTCAATCTGAATACACTGCTCTAGGACACAGAAACCAACAACCTGAAGAACAAGGACCCTGTCCAAACTCCCTTCAATCTCCACAGTTGAGCAACCTATCCCTGTACTTTCTCAGTAAAGGGAGCATGAAAGTATGTGTCTAAACTATCACGGCCAGTATAGCCTATAACTTATTATTAGATCTAGGTGGCTATAAAGCGCCAGCCAGGAAAACCAGCAGCTTTACTCCCTCCCTACTCTGTAACCAATCTAATCTACTTTTTTCACCATTTAAAGACACCTGGAATCACTACTCTTTTTCTTGCATTAGGAACCTAAACTCCCTCCTTTTTTACCCTGCTTACAATAAATTATTTGGGCCACCAGGTGGCAGACTTGTCCTTTCAGGCCTTGAAGCCTTCTCCTGACCTGTACTACACCTTTGCTATATACTGTTTATCCACAGACTTGCTATTAAACTGTAGCCCATAACATCTATTTATTTTTATGGTTAGCTCTCACACACCCTCCAAATAGCTTTATTATCTACTCTTTTAACTTTATTCCAGTATTTAGGGTTACCTACCTACTGTAATCCTTGCTTCAACTGCTTGTTCTTTTCAGCTCCTTACCTCTCTTGTCTCTACCCGCTCCGTTCGCCTGCGGGCTCACTCTGCTCCCCTACCCTACTCCCATTTCCCACCCACCCTTACTGCTCCTAAGCTTATACATCCTCACTATACCCTCTTCCTCTCCACTCCATTCACAATAGTCATCTTGTTAATATTCTACATACACCTCTCTGTAATCACCGGTAAGCTTATTAGTCACTATGCAAACACAACCTTTCCGAATCCAACTAAAGCTCCTAATCATTGTCTTTCTCCTACTTTCTCTAACAGCAGCCTACCTGCTAACCTCATATGAACAGTCAAAATATTTACAGCTGAACTTCCTAATGCACAAACAAGTACTATACTTCGAATTAACTCCCCAGAACACATAAATATAACATCTTTACCTAGCTATTTACCTGCTAAATATCACAGACTGACCCATATCAAATACAACTATCTAAAACATAAAAAACCTCTTCACCATTACTTTAACCTCCACAATCCCTTAAACAAACTATTACACCTCTTCTTACTAGATGGGGACATTCATCCTAACCCAGGACCAGGGCATAAAACTAGCACAGAACCACAATTTCATGTTCCCTCTACCCCAAATATCCCATCTAAATCTCCCAACTCACTCTATATAGCTCACCTCAATATTCACAGCATAAATAATAAAAATGCCCACCTCCATGCTCTCCTGGATGTTCATTCCTTTGATATATGTTGTTTAACAGAAACATGGCTTAAACTCACTACACAAGATGTTGAAATGATTCCACCTGGGTACAGCATCTTGAGACAAGACCGCAAAGTAAAAAAAAGGAGGGGGTGTTGCTATCCTCTGTAAAGAAGGGCTACAAATATCTATACTAGATCTTGGTTCCTCTTCTCAAAACAATGCAGAAATCATTAGCACCAAACTTCAACTTAATCCCAGCAAATCCCTAAATATAATATGTATCTACTTGCCCTCTCTGGAAGGTATCCTTGCTGAACTCTCCACAAAAATTCTCCAAGAAACAATAATTCTTGGAGACTTTAATATAGATTGGAAGGACTGCTCTACTGAATCATCAACCCCCCCATATTAACCTTAATGGCTTCTCACAAACAATTAACTCCCCAACCAGAATTAATAAACCCAATAACAAAGAATCCATCCTAGACTGGATTCTAACAAATAACCACCAACAACTCTATAATGTAGGGGCCCTCCCTGATGATGTAAGTGACCATTCTCTCACTTACATAATCAGGCAAAGGTCAAGCTCACACAACCCAACCATATATAAAACAATAAGGAGCAACAGAAACTTTAACCCCAATAACTTCCAAGCAGAACTAAAAGAATGTGATTGGTCACCTATAAAATACCTCCCACTTGACGAAGCAACAAACTACTTTAACTCAAAATTTTTAACAATCCTTAAACACCATGCACCAAAGCGTTCCATCAAAATTAAAACTAAACCCACCTCATGGCTTACAGAAAACCAGGCAGAAAATTCAACAGAGAAATAAAGTTTGGGTACTATGGAGAACAACTAAAAACCTGTAGACCAACAACAATTCAGGCAAAAAAGAAATGAGACTAAGAAAGCTATACTTGAAGATAAAAAAACTTTTACTTCCACCTCCAGCAGAACAACCAAAATAATGCACAAAAGTTATGGGCTAGCATAATCAGACTACTTCAACCAGGCCAGTCCACAACACCGCCCCCTATAGGATCAAATTCTGACAATCCAAAGCAAACTGCTAATACTTTTAATACCTTCTTCACTGAGACCATCCAAACACTTGCTAATCAACTAACAGTCGATAGCTCTGCCCTTCCAACCAATACTACTAACTCTCTCCCAACTCTAAACCTGCAACCTGTCTCAACTTCCCTCATCTGCAACCTCTTAAGTAAACTAAAACCTACTACCCTCTCAGCTGAACAGCTACCTGCTGAATACCTGCAAAAGGCAGCCATAGTCATAGCTTATCCTGTATTATTGCTGATAAATAGAACCGTACAAGAAAGCACTATTCCCACCATCTGGAAAATCTCCTACATTATCCCCCTACACAAGGGTGGAAACTCCAGAGAATATTCTATCATCCCATAGCACTACTTTCCCCATTAGCTAAAATAATGGAAAGGTGCATACACAGACAGTTACTAGATCACCTACTCCAGAAAAATTTACTGGCCAAATCTTAACAAGGCTTCAGGCCTTTCCACAGTACAACAACTGCACTCCTATCCTTCACTGACAGCATCAATAAAAACCATAATAACAATCTTCTCTCTTCAGCACTTTTCATCGACCTTTCAAAAGCATTCAACATGGTCAACTACCACTTACTTCTCAATATTCTAAAATCATTCTCTCTGGACACAAAGACTATAAAATGGTTCCAGTCTTACCTTGCTAATAGACAGCAGGCAGTGCTATGGGACAGCAACCTCTCATCCCATCTCCCAGTTACCCTAGGTGTTCCTCAGGGCTCTATATTGGGCCCCCTCCTTTTCTCAATATTTATCAATGACCTCAACCTAGCTATTCCTTTAACTAACTGTGTACAATACGCAGATGATTCGACAATAATCTGCTCAGCTACATCTCAATCCCAACTACAGACTCTAACTCAGACAATGTTCAATAAAACCGAAAACTGGTTTCTACAACGCTGCCTCCTCTTGAACCCCCAAAAAAAAAACTCCTTCTCTTTACTCCTACCCGTAAATCACTCCCAATTAACTTTTCAGTCTTATCCAATAATGATACACTCATATCTACAACTAAACTTCTAGGGGTAACCATTGATAACAACCTGAACTTTGAAACCCATATCAACAAAACCATAAAAACTGTCAACAGGAAACTAGGCTCCCTCTAGAGGATAAAACCCTTTCTCTCCCCACTAGCCAGAACCACTATTGTCTATTCCCACCTTATCTCCACACTTCTCTATGCTTCTTCCATATATACTAACTTGTCAAAAAACAACCTTAACAAGCTAGCCAACTCTTACAATAGCATTGCCAGATTTGCTACTGCTTCCTCCTTTAGGACCCATCACTGCCATAACCTGAAACAATTAGGCTGGTTAGAGCTTCTGAATCAGATTCACTTTAAACAACTCACCATTGTGCACAAAACCCTTTTCCAACCTACCAATACCCCAATACTTGCTAGTCTCATTACCCAATATAAGAACCTTTCAACTTTATGCTCATCTAATAAACTACTAGTATCAACATGTAAATCTAATAACATGGCAGGAGATGCTCTATTCTCAAATGCAGTTGGAAAGTATTGGAACCAACTCCACCATGAACTTAAATCACTGTCTTCATTTACACTTTTTAAACACAATCTGAAACTCTATCTTAAAACCCATTGGTTATGTCCTTGTACAGATCCAGATTAATATCATACTATATCCCAAATACCCTCTCTTAAGACCTAATTCCTACTCTATCTGTGTCTTTTTAGATCAAGGCCTATCCTTGGCAAAAACATATCTTATCCTAATAGAGATAATTTAAAATACCTAGTTAAGTTCCTCTGCATATAATTCTAAAGCATCCTACCTAAGGCAGGCAACAAGTATTGTTTAAACTGTGAGCATTGCTGAACTGTTGAAATTTGAAGTATGTATTTGTTTAACAATTACTTTCTAGTTGCTAATGAAGTCTTGTACATAAAGTCTAAAATATCTTATCTTATCTAATGCTTGTAACATGTTTTTTGTATAAACTGTGAAGATTCCTGAACTGTTTAAAATTTATAGTATTTAACTGTATAACAACTAGTACCTGTATGTTAGTAGTCTAGTAATCTCCTGGAGCTTATCTCCCCGGGACTCTACTGAAAATGGACATAAATCCAGTTAGACTATCCCGGTCATTAAATGTAAAATAAAATAAATAAATAAAATATCAGCAACTCAACTTAGCCCACCAAATATTGTACTATCCTGAAATAAACCCTGCCCTGAACAACCTTAACTTCCACCATCCGAACAGACAACCACACTCCAGCAACAAACCCTTAATTGAAACCATCTCTTGCAAAAACAACTCAAGGTAATCTCTTTTTGCCCATGAAATTGCCAAGACCTGGAACAACCTTCCTCCTGACCTTAGACTTCTAAAATCTACATCCTCCTTTAAAACTCTCCTAAAATCATATCTCTACTCTAACCATCTATGCAACTGTAACAAACCATCATAAACCCACACTTTACTACAGGGACACCTTTTAACAACTCAGGTGCATGCTCTGTCAGGGTTGCTACACAAATGTATTATATTGCTGTTCAGACTATACAACACTCATTTGACTGCATCTCAGTGCTCACTGTAAATTATTGTAAATACTTGTACAAATAGTCATCTGTTCATCGATCCAGCAGTGTAAATGCTACAAATTGCTATGTTCGTTTTGTATAAAACGTCATTTTTTTTAATCCAATAATGGAATAGTCAGTACTACTAAGTGAAATATCTTTATATTCTGACAAACACCTGTAAACTTTATAGCTATGCTCTGACCTGTTCTAAGCAATTTGTAACGTTCTTATACTATGTTAACATAATGTGCAATTTTTTTATCTCATGTTAATGTAAATTGCAAGCTTTTTTCTATTTGTGATAATGGACACTTGCTGTCCAGTCGGACTATCCTGGAAAGCAAATGTGAAATAAAATAATAAATACATAATATCTTGTCCTAATCAGCTGAATACTCTAACAAATCTAATAATGTATTTATTTAGTACTTATATTATTGTTTTGCATGTGATGTTTGACTGACCACCTTACATTGTACATCAAGAAGACTACACACATAAATTTTATGTTTACTTTTAATGGCACAAAACTTAGCATTAATAGTATAGTCTTTCAGGAAATACATCAAATGTATTTCAAATTACCCTCATCAAACACTGGATAAGAAACTACATGTTGTTATAACAAGCCTTGCCAGTCATTACAAAAAATGTCTCCAGTCTTCTCAGTAAAGCAAATTACAGCTCCAGTGCCTAACAAACCATTTTGTGTCTAGAGTAACTGTAGTAACAGTAGAGCATGATCTGGTGGTATGCTGAATATTCAGTAAGTATTATTGGATATGTGGCTGAATTATCAGCTATATTACAACATTCCTTAGAAATGTACAATGTCTTGTTGATCCTAGAGTATGAAAGGAATCAATAAGGAAACTAAGTAGAGGTAGACAAAAGTAGGTGAAGAACCCTGAGTTAAAGGCATCAGAAATACTCGGTCTAGGGATCTTAACCTCTTCTGCAATATCAACAGAATTGTTGGGGGGGGGGACAAGTATATCTCTCAGAGGACACCACTGTTGTGTAACAGACGCCACATCCACATAGAACAAAGGTTATCCCTGTCCATTTTCAAGCATAACTTAGTTGTATGGATGGGAAACAAAAAATTTACTCCAGGACTGTCCCTTGTATTACTAATAGACAGAGGCAGCTTCTAAATGCTTTATTCCATGCATGGGTACCCTCAAAAAGTATCTATAGTATGATCCCACTTATTCTCATTAGGGGTAATATATGATTATCAACCATGGTATGGATAAAGCCAATCTATAATCAAATGGGATAGGTTATTTCAAGCACAAAAGGGGAAATTGGATAGGCTTAAAATGGCCTGTAAGGGCAGTTAGCCTAGTACTTATCTATGAACCTATGAGCCTATGTAAATCCAGCATTCTCATAGTAGAAATATATCTGCTAATAAATTTGCATGCTGCAGGGATATTCAGTTATAGGGGCCACTACATATTTCCCTGTAGAGAATACCACATTTTAATTACCTACTCAGCCAACAATCCTCTCTTAAAAAAATGCCCCACACCTTCAAAATTCTTGTAATTTCTGTTTTGCTGGTTATGCAGATTTATAACAGCACATCTCTGTCCATCCAAGATACCTTCACATATAATATGTCCGATCTGCTTATTTTTTTGTTCCTTCACAACAAAGGGAGTCCCTCACTGATCAGACTAATCCCGCCTTAAGCCTATCACCAGGAGATGAAGAATAATTCCTCTGGGGAAAACCATATTTTAAAAACTTAAAATGGTCCAGCTCTGTGACTTGAGACCCTGAAGTAGCAGAAATCATGATTAGCATCTGCTAATGTAAGCAAATACTTTAAGGTATTTAATTACTTTCATAAGCTCACTGGCATTCCTTGAAATTAAATTGTACATAATCAAAGGTTTGAGTGAGAAATCCCTTTGTCTGAAATTCCAGGTTACTAGTTCCCTAAGTTTTCCAACGTTGGCTCATGGTTAGAAAAAATACCAAAGATCCAAGTGTGCCTGTGTAAATTTCAATAGATCAGTAGACAGTGTTACTGGGTTAAAGTAATTTAAATTAACAGTCAATACCAATAACACTTCAGTAAGATCAAAACAGATCAAAATAGTGCAAAAACACTGATAATCAAATTAGTACCTCTCAACTGTCAGGATTTTCACAGAACGTCCAGATTTTTTTCTCATATTTTTGGTCTGCTCCTCAAAAAAGTTGTGGTTTTCTGGCAAATCACTGGGATGATCTGAGGATTGGAGTTACTAAATAATGACATATATTTGAGTCAGACTTCAGATCCTTCAGAAAATGTATGTTAAAACAAACACTGTTACTCTAGCAACTTTCCAAGTTTATAAGAGCAATATAAGAGCAATATTTAAAATATGTCCTTATTTTTGGGCCTTTGTCCCCCCATTTTGTTGGGCTTTGTCCAGATTTCTTGCGCTAACAGATTGAGAGGTATGATCAAATTATTTACATGAGCAATCCTTAAGATAAGCTTCCAAAGAAGAGGTTGAAGTTAGCATTACGGTAGCGACCCATGATGGAGAAGCATGAGGCAGCAAGCTATGCACAGGAACAACATTGCGTACACCTCATCATTATTCGTTCTGTTCTAAATTGGGCTTCGACCCAACATGTGTTTGGCAGTTAGCTAAATTCAAGAAAGATAAGCAAATAAAAAAGCAACAGCAGAGAGAATCCAGCACTTATAACCTATACCACAGTGTGTTAGCAAAAGCAAATATTTTATAAAAAAGGAAAAGGCTTCACATTATAAATGTTTAATGTCCAGTTTACAGAAATAAAATGATGTAACATAGGAAAATAATCCATTCCGTAGCTAAGTTAACTATTTTTTGAAACCATCAGGAACCTAAAAGGAAAATAAAAAGAATATCTACAGAAATTTTGATTTTCTCTTTTTTAGACGCTGAGAAATCAGTCATATCAGTCATCCTTCTGGTAGCATCACACCCTTCGAAGCAACCCCAAAAAAAGTGATTTCTTTATTTTAAATATATATATATATAGGAATCATTTGCAGAAGGAGGTAAGTGGTTGTGTTTAAGACAGTATACTATGAATCACTTTGTAGGCTTCAGAATGGACCACCCACTATCTAGTATAATGTGAGTAGTTTATTGACTGAGCAGAGAGCTGTTGGATTTAAAGTAGAAACAGCCTGAGATTTTAAAATGGCACTACCAAACATAATAAACTCCTTTTTTTGCTTATTCCTCAAATAAAAGCAGGCACAGAGTTCATAGGAACTTAGAAACATACTAGACAAGTGATCACGGGCACCATAAGATACCTAGCCATATACAACTTCAACCAGGCAAACCTAAATGTCCTCACCACTCTTTTCAGGCACTTGAAAGTGTTCACCTCCCAAATCAAGCATAGTCATACATGATAATCCTGGTGAAGAAGAAAGCCACACTGCTGTTAAACTAAAGATCTCGACTCAAAGATAATAGTACCTCATCCATGTGTTGTAACAGCAGGCCATTTCAGAGCAGGAGTACAGACAGCCTCCTCAGTGAAGGCACACTGTTAGCCACATGCATATTAAAAACATCCAAGTGCAAGCACGCTGCTCACCACATGCATATTAAAAGCATCCAAGTGCAAGCATGCTGCTCACTAAATGCATATTAAAAACATCCAAGTGCAAGCATGCTCCTCACCACATGCATATTAAAAAATTCAAGTGCAAGCATGTTGCTCACCAAATGCATATTAAAAACATCCAAGTGCAAGCATGCTGCTCATTAAATGCATATTAAAAACATCCAAGTGAAAGCATGCTGCTCACCATGCTCACCACATGCAAATTAAAAAAATCCAAGTGCAAGCATGCTGCTCACTAAATGCATATTAAAAACATCCAAGTGCAAGCATGATGCTCACTAAATGCATATTAAAAACATCCAAGTGCAAGTATGCTGCTTACTAAATGCATATTAAAAACATCCAAGTGCAAGCACGCTGCTCACCACATGCATATTAAAAGCATCCAAGTGCAAGCATGCTGCTCACTAAATGCATATTAAAAACATCCAAGTGCAAGCATGCTCCTCACCACATGCATATTAAAAAATTCAAGTGCAAGCATGTTGCTCACCAAATGCATATTAAAAACATCCAAGTGCAAGCATGCTGCTCATTAAATGCATATTAAAAACATCCAAGTGAAAGCATGCTGCTCACCATGCTCACCACATGCAAATTAAAAAAATCCAAGTGCAAGCATGCTGCTCACTAAATGCATATTAAAAACATCCAAGTGCAAGCATGATGCTGACTAAATGCATATTAAAAACATCCAAGTGCAAGCATGCTGCTTACTAAATGCATATTAAAAACATCCAAGTGCAAGCATGCTGCTCACCATGCTCACCACATGCATATTAAAAACATCCAAGTGCAAGCGTGCTGCTCACTAAATGCATATTAAAAACATCCGTGCAAGCATGCTGCTTACTAAATGCATATTAAAAACATCCAAGTGCAAGCATGCTGCTCACCATGCTCACCACATGCATATTAAAAACATCCAAGTGCAAGCATGCTGCTCACCATGCTCACCACATGCATATTAAAAAATCCAAGTGCAAGCATGCTGCTCACTAAATGCATATTTAAAACATCCAAGTGCAAGCATGATGCTCACTAAATGCATATTAAAACATCTAACTGCAAACATGCTGCTCACTAAATGCATATTAAAAACATCCAAGTGCAAGCATGCTGCTCACCATGCTCACCACACACATATTAAAAACATCCAAGTGCAAGCGTGCTGCTTACTAAATGCATATTAAAAACTTCCAAGTGCAAGCATGCTGCTCACTGTCTAACATCAGACAATCCATAGTATTACTACTCAGTGCTGGTACAGAAGTGATAAACTATGGCTCCATAACAACCTATAGACTCTTATGATTGACCTATGTCATCACCTAATGTGAGCAGTGTTTGTAAAACAGAAATTGTTAAAAGTGGCTTGCCTCCATGCACCCCTCAATGTGGAAGGCAAACCTCCATATACCCCTGTTACTAATATACATCAATGCCAGTGTTGCTGCATCTCAGGGAAAAGAGAAATTTCCAGTATAGCACAACCTCAATAGTCCAGAAACAAAACTGGTAGTCACACAATAATGATCGCACATAGCAGTGTCAATCATTAGTGTTTGGCAAACACATCTTGCTCCCAATTAATTGCAAATGCTAGCCTCTTCTTTGTCATCCTACTACAAATCATTGGAAAAGACAGGCATTTTTCCATGATAACTGTCCTCTGCAGATGCACTAGTTTGTGCTGGGGAATGCAATGGGACAACCTCAGCATCAGACTGATCCAGAACTACTTCTCTGAGCTTCTGCAAAGGATCCTCAGGAAAGAAAAACTAACAGGGCCACCGCATGGTTTAAGTCCAAGTTAAATAGAATCAGTTAAGGCCAGAGTGCATGCTCCCACTGTCAGCATTTGCACAGAATTTCTTTGGCCAGAGGGATTCTTCTTTGTCATTGGCTACAAATGGAGAAAAAATTCACAATGAAGGGATAGATTTTCTGAGACTTATAAGCAGCGATGTGATATTTCATGTTTTTTTAATGAAGGAAAGGATGGAGCTTACAAAGTTAGTATGCTGTCATTAAAATTCTGCTACTGTAAAGTTAAATTTTAAAAGACAGACATGATTTGCTGTATGTTCATTCTAAGGAAGAAGTCAGATAAAGGTGCTTTGATGGGGCTCTCCACAAAGAACAGCCAGATAGTGGTGCAAAAGGAAAATGAAGTTAAAACTGAAAAAAAAGGGTAGCATATCCATATAATCTTTAAATTCTGAGTAGAATAAACCAAATGTGGAGAGAGTTGATGAAAATTCTTGTGAAGGAACCCAACTTTCCTGTCAAAATAATATAATTTAGATGTAGCATCTGGACAGTGGTCTTTTGACAGTGGCCATTCTGGATCTCAACCAAACCTGACACATATTTTCAGTGGGAAATATCCTTGCCTTCTGCACCATCCTGCAGGCTTACCATGTGCATTCATTATGTATCACCTACCCCTCCTGTTATTTACAGAATGTGTAGACAAATACTTTAACTTGTCCTGATACAGCTTTTGCTGCAGTTCCAGTACTATATTTCTTATACTTTCACTGCCTTATAATTATATCTACATAAGCTCTCCACAATGAAACTCTGTGCACAATGTTGGCTGGAGGGGGAAGAATTTTACTGTCATCTTGAATATAGGAATCATAACTTCCCTGTCGTGGTATATGTCTTTTGTCATTTTTCAGCCTTCATAGATTGATTAACCATTGCTGATCTAATTAGCATAGACACACACACACACACACACACACAAGCACACACACACACACACACACACACACACACACATACAGACAAGCTTTTTAGTTTTTATATATATATATATATATATATATATATATATATATATATATATATATATATATATATATATATGCTACTTTGCTAGCATAAACCACTATACACCTGCAACATATTTTGCAAAGCTAGAGATCTAGGTACCCTGCCAACCTGTTTTATGATTCTGCTATGCTAAAATATGAATATGAGTGTAATATTATATCCTTCTTTATTAACAAGAATCAGCTTTTTGAGACTGCAGAACAACTTTCGCACTTGAAATATCTGGAAAGCACTAACTCAGGCTTTGAGTTTAGATCCCTAAGACCAGAAATCAAATGCTATCATCCACACTCACTCACCCTTCCTACACACATGTGATGTTAACTTTGCAGCAGGAGCTGTGATCTGATAATTTAATTCCTTGCCAGTTTTATATATCTAAGACTGCTGCATGTAGGTGAAAAAGACAAACCATGAAAACAGTGACCCTCAAATAATACAAATTTCATCCATGTACAATTAGATAAGCACATAACAAGCAGGGTACTCTGACCCTCCATTGGGTACATGGGGTAGATGCATGCATGCAAAAAGATAACAGCATCTTTGAAGAAATGCTCTACTCCTTCTCTAAAATGTATAACTAACCAAAGAGAAGTGACAGGAAGTAAAAGGTAATTGTGTGCAACTCTAATTATCCCCTGGCTGGCACACGTTCATTTTCTGGAAGAGCAAGTAAAATGTCAGAGCACATTTAATTTTTCACCAAAAGACATGTGAACTCATAGAGAAAATAATGAAAAATTATGTTTTACTTTGAATTCTTCTGATAAAAGAATTGCAAACACTCTCCAGATGCAGAGATATGGTAGGTGAATCCTAATGGAGCACAGTACATCAGAAATTTTATAAAAACGATACAGTTATTTAATGATGATCCTGGTGATCGGGAAACTGCATCTTCAGCAACTTTATCTTGTTGTTATGAAGTTCGACGAAGTGGGATTTCGGTAAGTAGACTACTGTTAGCAGATCCTTTTCTGTATAAGTATTTACTTATGTTTCAAACAAGGCACAATTATTCCCATGCTTTAAAAATCCAGTATAACAGGGCTGAATGACTACAGGCCTGTTGCTTTGACATTGGTGGTCATGAAGACTTTTGAAAGGCTGGTGTTAGGTCACTTGAAGGATATTACAGGTCCCTCATTGGACCCAGTTCAGTTTCCTTATCAAGAGAAGCGGTCAGTGGATGATGCAGTTAATATGCGCCTGCGCTATATCTTGCAACATCTTGACAACCCAGGGACATATGCAAGGATTCTGTTTGTGGACCTCAGCTCTGCATTTAATAGAATAATTCTGGAACTTCTTCACTTGAAACTCTCTCAGCTTTCCATTCCTGTTTCCACCTGTCAATGGATCACCAATTTTCTAACCAATAGGAAACAGCAGGTAAAAATGAGGAAACTTACATCTAGCTATCGCATGATCAATACAGGTGCCTCCCAGGGATGTGTGCTCTCCCCACTGCTATTCTCCCTCTACACTAATGACCACACCTCTAAGGACCCCTCTGTCAAACTTATTAAATATGAGGAGAATACAACTATCATCAGGCTTATCAGGAATGGTGATGAGTCTGCATACAGATGGGAGGTTGAGCAGCTGGCCCTTTGGTGTAGTCAGAATAATCTGGAGCTGAACACACTTAAATTGTGGAGATGACTGTGGACTTCAGGAGTGGTACTACAATATCACCCCCCTCTTTATATTTAATACTGCTGTGTCAATTGTGGAATCCTTCAAGTTTTTGGAATCTATAATCTCCCAGGACTTGAAGTGGGTGACCAATGTATGGTCCGTCATAAAAAAGGCACAACAGCAAATGTACTTTTGGTGACTGCTGAGGAAGTTCAACCTCCCACAGGAACTGTTGATTCTGTTCTATACAGCAGTCATTGAGTCTTTTCTCAGCTCATCCGTAACAGTGTGGTTTGGATCTCTGTTTACTTATGACAAAAATAGGTTACTTCAAATAGTCAGGTCTGCTGAAAATATCATTGGTGCTAGGTTGCACTCCTTATAGGACCTGTACTATTCCTGAGTCATGAAAAGGGCAGGGCAAATCATCACCGACCCTTCGCACCCAGGCCACCATCTTTTTGAACTATAACCATCGGCCAGGCTTTATATATTAATATACAACAAAACAAACAGATATAAGAGCAGTTTTTTTCCACAGCCCATCAGGTTCATAAATGGTTAACATTATCAGGCTGGGGTATTCTTTTTCCCAAGCCTCTGAGGATTCTGCAGTATTGTTTACATATTGTTAATACTTGTTTCTTTCAGAGTTTATTTCGGTATTTCTTACACTGAGTTGCACTTTATACCTTGTATGTGTGTGTATATATATATATATATATATATATATATATATATATATATATTTACATTTTTTTGTCTTGTTGGGGTTTGATCCTTGGCTGGGGTGCCTTCTGTGCGGAGTCTGCATGTCCTCCCTGTGGTCGTGTAGGTTTCCTCCAGGTGCTCCGGTTTCCTCCCACATCCCAAAGACATGCTGTAGGTGGATTGGACACTCTAAATTGGCCCTAGGCATGAGTGTGTGCATGTGTATGCCTTCTGTGGAAGGTTGGGTGCTAGGCTGGGAACTCGACACCATAAAACTCCACTGCCAATCATGAGCAGACAAGTGATCCGCTGTGGCAACCCCTAACCGGGAAAAGCTGAAAAAAGAAGACATTTTTTTGTCTTGTTCTTAATAGTTGTATGTCGTTTATGTAAGTCATACCCGGGGAGTCACTGAAACCCGAGTCAGATTCCTTGTATTTGCACATGCTTGGCCAATAAATGTAATTCTGATTCTGATTCAGAGTTGCTTAATTTTTTGCTGGATAGAGTTGTATGCCTTCTGACATTAAAATATAATCCATGTATTTCAAACTTGTCACTCTCATTTACTATTATTTAACAACATTATGCTGACTTAGTAAATCATGCAGCCATTGCAGTCTCCTCATGCTGTGTTATGACTATCCCCACATTAATACATCATCTCCTATGTTTGCCTCACCTTTCAAGCCTTCAGTTGCTTGGGTAACAGCTTTGTAGAACACCTCTGGTGTTATAAAACAACAAAGAGATGTTTAAAGTATATGCATTTTCTTAATGTTGTACTAAATGTATTCAGGTTAGAACTATGATTGTCTAGTCCTCTTTGTCAGAAACCCTGATTTACATCTAGTACTGCTGAAAACATAACAACACTGCGGTGGTGGTGCTGCGGTAACATTGTCGCCTCATAGCAAGACGTTGTCCCATTCGATTCTCAGCTAGAGCGTCTTCTGTGTGGAGGCATACGTGAATGGGGCGTGCCTTTGTTGAAGGTTGTGCGCCAGGGCTGGTAACTCGGTATGTAAAAATCCCCTACCAATCATTAGCGGACCGGAGTTCCGCTGTGGCGACCCCTAACCAGGAAAAGCCGAAAGACACAAACAAACTGCTGAAAACATAACAATTGGCAATCTTGAGAACACTTTTTCAGCTGTTAGCAATTAGAAATGCCCTCTCTTAATAATTCTGGTCAGATTTTGTGGATCAAATCAAATGTGAGACCTATCTTTCATCACAACAGTGACTGTACTATTCATCCATTCTGTTGGCTCTGATTGCTTCTTAATAATGCATAAAGTCTCCATTGTTTCCATTTCCTATTCAACTTTACTTTTGAGAGCTATGTGTACTTTGCTGACAATATACATCCCTGGCAGAACATCTGTTTTTATTTGTATGTGATATTCTCCTGGCAAACTTCCTAAGTTTGTGAATAAACCAGCATAATCATGCAGAATGTCATTGTTATGACTCTGCATACTATATTAAATATCTCTCTGACTTTATGACTGAGTATTCATACCAACAGTCTTGGTTTTACACTGCAAAAGTTTTTATCATTCCTAGTTTCTCACAAGCTTCATTTTCCAAAATAATTACATGCAACTGAAAAGAAGACTTCTTCTTCTTCTTCTTCTTTCGGCTTTTACCGGTTAGGGGTTGCCACAGTGGATCACCTGTCTGCTCATGATTGGCAGTGGAGTTTTACAGTGTCGAGTTGCCAGCCCGGTGCCCAACCTTCCACAGAAGGCACACACATGCACTCACTCATACCTAGGGCCAATTTAGAGTGTCCAATCCATCTACATCATGTTTTTGGGATGTGGGAGGAAACTGGAGCACCCAGAGGAAACCCACACAACCACATGAAGGACATGCATACTCCGCACAGAAGGCACTACAGCCGAGGATCGAACTGGAGAACCTCTTGCTGTGAGGCAGTAACTGAAAAGAAGACTAAACTTTATTTCTTTGTTCACATATCAGCAGTTTCTGACCTAATGGTGATGTAGAACTGAGTGTGTATGCTGTGCCTTTAAGAGCATTTCAAGAACTGAATGTGCATATATAAATAGCGAGCACGGGCTACACTCAGTGCCATTCTGAGAGTGCAGACAGAGAGTGAACATGTATGAATGTAATAGCTAGTTTGTTTATAAGTTTACTTAAGTTAAAGTATTAAGCCTCAGTCCTGCTGTTTGTACATAATAAAGCTGCTTGGACAGAACCCACAAAGCCTCATCTATTGTGTCCTGACTAGACAAGTGACATGGAGTCAGAAGAGGAATTCCAGAGACTGATATTCAGAGCCATGAGGTGCAGACATAAAAGTGAAGATAAACTAGGAGAAATGAGCACCAAAGGTAATGAAAAAGTGCACGAACACTTTATTTTATAAAAAATATGAAACAGAGCTTTGCAAGGGCACAAACCACATTATTAAACAAGTGAAAGGCACAAAAGGTTTATCTCTACAACAGAAAGAGGAAACTGATGCGGAATAAGGTGAAGTCCCAAGACTGGAAAAATCTCTTATCATCCTCAACAAAAAGTTGAGATCCCTCATCAAATCCTGTAAAGCTAGCTATGAAAACAGAATTGCAGCAGATAGTAAAGACAACCACAAGGCCTTCTATAGTTACTTAAAGAATCTCCATAGCAATACCCAGATTTTCTCTGAGCTACTGCACAATGGTACCTCCTATACCAAGCCAACAGATATTGCCTTTATACTGGCTGACAGATTCAGTTCCAACTTTACCCCTCCCCCCCAAAGGACCAATCACAATATCAGTAAATTGCCAGGCACCCAGTATTATGCTGCACAGGTTAAAACAGCACTGTCCAAGGCCAAGAATACAGCTTCTATGGGACCTGACAATATCCCTGGTTGTGTTCTACATGAACTACAGAGTGAACTGACACCTCACCTGTGTGCCCTGTTCAACCACAGTTTCACCTCAGGCTTTGTCCCTACCGAATGGTGCACTGCTACAGTCATCCCTCTCCACAAAGGAGGAGCAACTACAGACCCTGGGAGCTATCACCCCATTAGCCTGATGAGTCTGATATGCAAAGCTATGGAATACATCATCATGAACCTAATAAACAATTATATAGGGAATCTCCAAACTCTGGATCCCCTACAGTTTGGTTTTGTGAAGGGTAGATCATGCCTGCTCAACTTGGTCAACTTATTTGAGTCAGTCACCAGAGCTGTGGATGAAGGCAAGGTGGTTCATACATCCTACCTTGATCTGGCCAAGGCTTTTGATACCATTCCCCACTCAAGAATCACTAAGGAATTCACTAAGCTTGAGTGCAACCCCTATATCACTAGGTGGGTTGCAAACTGGCTCACAGATAGAACTCACAGTGTGAAAGTAGCTGACTCCAAGTCAGACTACTGACTAGTCATGAGTGGAGTCTCACAGGGTTCGGTCCTGGGTCCTCTCCTGTTTGGTATCTACCTCTCTGAAGTCCAGGCCAACACGAAGAGACTCTGGCTGACAAAGTTCGCAGACAATTGCAAGTTGGGAGCTATTATTAACTCCTCAAGTGATGTTGACATCCTACAGAAAGGCCTCACTGAGACCAACGACTGGTGTCAGAACCATGGTGTTAAGCTCAATGCTAAAAAATGTGTCATCATCCCCTTTGGGAAAACCCTGGAGAGGCTGCAAAAGTACCTCACAAAGAGGATCCTAGGCCTTAAACACTTGTCTTAAATGGACAACTATTCTCTGTATCATATCACCTACTTAGAGATGATCTCTGCTTTACTTACAAAGCCATGTCTGACCCAGCTCTGTTAGAAATGGTACATCTAAAGAAATCCCAATCCCTCCACACCACACACTCCAGACCTCAACCTCATTACCGCAATTAACAGAACATGCTGGAGGGACAGGTTCATAACCCAGAGACTACCCATGCTATGGAACAGACTTCCCATACATGTCAAGCAGAGCACCTCACTGACCTTCTTCAAGAGAAATGTTGATGAGTGGATGGGAAACAGAAAATTCACCCTGGGGATAACTCCAGTGGCTCTACTCGACAGAAACACTGGGAACTAAGGTTGGGTGGCACTGTGCCAATGTAATCCTATGGCTAGACTTGTAAAGGCCCCAGGGCCATTAGCCCAGTACATACCTATGAACCTATGATTAAGCGAAATGTTTAAGATTAAGTTATTTGATAAAACAATTATCAGAAAAGCAAAACGAGTATGTTTAAAGCAAACTGAGTGTGTTTGAGGAAAATTGGGGATGTTTAGAGTTAAAATGATCACAAGAAAAGTACAGTGGGCATGAAAAGAGATTAAATGAGCAAAACGAATATAATAAGGGCAAAAAGGGCACAGTAAGCATAAATAAAGCAAGGCAACTGCATTTTTTGGGGCAGTGTTGTGTTTGGCATAAGTATGATATTGAATTCAGGGCATAACTAAAGTTATTCAAAGTATGTCAAAGTGTTTAAAAGTGCTTACAGTGTGTGCTTATTACTGTACATTTATTCCAAAGAGTCTGTTAGTGTGCAAAGTGTAACTATTTTGTGAAGTACAGTCAAACTGCAGCCATTTCAAAAAGTTTCTTGTGTTGGGTGTGTCCATGTACAAAGTGCCACCATTACAGAGTGTGTCTTGTATTGTAAAGAGTTACTTAGTAAAGCACCACCATTTTAGGGAAGTTTCAGTGTGCTGTGTATTGTTTATTCACAAATGTATTTACTTTGAAATGTTTCTTATTCTGAGCTTTTCCTGCCCAGTTCATTCACACAGTGCAGTTATTTGAAATGTTTGTTATAGGTTCATAGGTTCATAGGATGATACTAGGTTACTGGCCCAGAGGCCCTTATAAGCCTAGCCAAGAATTTCGCCCATGTTCCCTCAGAGTCAGCACCTGCTTCTGCTGTCCAGCTTGGACACAGGTGGGATCCCAGGGGTTTATTTTCTGTTTCCCATTCGGTCATCCAGGTTCCTCTTAAAGCGGGCAGGAGAGGTACTCTGCTTGACATAGAGAGGGAGTCTATTCCACAGATGGTGGAATGTTTGAGACATAAATCTATCCTGCCAACAAGTTCTATTAATGTCACAGACCAGGTTAAGGCATTGGGTGTGGGTTGCATGAGTGGAATTTGTCTATAGATATGTAGCAACTCCTTCAAAGGTGGGTGTGAAATGGCCTTGTATACCAGATACAGGTCACCTCTGAGCAGTCTGTATGAGACTGAGTAGAGGGACAGGGCTTTTAGCCTATCTGTATAGGATAGGTGTATAAGACCCTGGGTTTTCCTGGTCAGGAACCTCTGTGGTCTCTCCAACTGCTGCATGTGCTTGGCAAGGTACATGCTGAAGGGGGCATTATACTCAATAATGGGTCTGATAAGGGAGGAGTACAGGGATGTTACACCTCCTTGTTCCTGGATGAAATACCCTTATTTATGAGGTGGGCCATGTAGAAAGCCTTTCATACAACAGAGGCAATGTGGTGGTCAAAAGTCAGGTTGCTGTCAACCTGGGTGCCCAAGTCCCTCATGACTGATTGCATGCTTAGTACGTCATTAATGTAATAGTTAGTGGGGATGACATGCCTAGGGGGAGAGTTTATCTATTACGCCCAAGTGGGGAATAGTGGCAAAGGCTTTAGCTAGGTCAAGGTAGGCAGTGTGCACTGTCTTCCCCTCGTCCATGGCTTTGATGACTATTTCGAAGAAGTCGACCAAGTTTAACAGATATGATCTCCCTTTGACAAAACAAAACTGTGTGGGGTCAAGCATTCGGAGATTGTCAATGTCCTTATTTATAAGGTACATGATAATGCATTCCATGGCCTTGCAGATCAGGCAAGTTAGGCTGATGGGCCTATAATTGCCTGGGTCAGTGGATGTTCCATCTTTGTGTAGAGGGATGACAGTGGCTGTCCTCCATTCAGCTGGGATGAAGCCAGTGCTCAGGCTTTGGTTGAATAGGATGTCTAATGGAACTGAGAGTTCATGCCTGAGTTCATGTAGGATACAGCCAGGGATGCTATCGGGTCCCGTGGAGGCTGCATTATTTGCCTTTGAGAGGGCATTAAGGACCTGCTCCCTGGTGATGAGGGGAGGGTGGCAGGTGCTAGAGATGTCCTGGTTTACTGATGGGGGGACAGGGGGGTGAAGTTTTCACTGACCTGTCTGCCAGCAGGTTGGCTATATCTATGGCGTTTGTGTATGCGGTGTTATTGACCCGGTGTCCAGAGCAGATTTGGGTGTTTCCTTTGAGATTGTGGACATATTGTGAAGAAGGCATTGTGATTGTCCTTGGTGAATGTGTCCAATTTGGACTCAAAGTTAGCCTTAGAGAATTTCACCAGTGACCTTATTTGCTGGTTCAGGCAAAGGAGAGATTGCTTCCAACTTGGCACCTGCTCCTTCTTGGCCCTGGACAGCAATTTTTTCCTTTTATTATAGAGTTTGTTTATTGCTGCTGTCCACCAGACAGGTTTACGCTTCCTTGAGAAAGATTATTTGGTCCTGTCAGGTATTGCTGAGTACATACAGCTATGTAGGTGGGGTCTATATTAAGTCATCGAAATGGCATTACAGCGAACACCATTTTGCCAACACATATAGAATGAAATCTGACAACAGCGAAACCCCAGGTCACCGATTTTTTTCCCATGGAAAAAATTGGTAGACCAACAAAACACAACGCACCATTTAAAACATTGCAGAGTGGGAGGGCTTCACCCCTTACACCCCGTAACTAAAAATACCAACTCCGAGATTGCACTACAGTGGGGTAAAGGGCAATGTCATGGCTCAGGCCAAGTGATTTTTTCCCCTGGGAAAAAATCCCTGACCTGATCTTTTGCTGTTGTCAGATTTCATTCTATATGTGTCGGCAAAATGGCATTTGCTGTAATGCTTTTTCACTGACTTAATATAGACCCATGTAGGTGCTCATATAGTGTTTTGGTGTAGGCTTGGAATTAGTGTTAGTTCCAACTGAAGGGACAGTGGCTGTGAAGCTGCTTATACATGCTCTGAGGAGATTGTAGTCAGCTTTGGAAAAGTGTTTTCGTTTGACGCTGACAAGGGGGGGGGCAGGGGACATGGTGACTTCAAAAGTGATCACTTTATGGTTGGATCTTACCAAGGAGAATGACACTGTAGGAGTGCTACAATGGCTACTCATGTTAGTTAGGACCAGGTCCAGGATATTTTCACCTCTCATAGGGGTGTCGACCAGCTGATCCAATGCACTGGCACTGACGAAGTCGAGGAATCTCTGGGCATTCATGTTTGAGCTAGAATAGGTCTTCCACTCTATGGTTGGGTAGTTAAAGTCACCCAGGATCAGGGTAGAGGGTTGACTCTTGATGGATTCAAGTGAGTCGAGATAGGTAGAGTGGGCGTTCTGAGTCATGGTTGGATACTACAAGTGAAATTCTATGTATAGTCATACTTAATTTAATGTTCATCCTTCACAGAGATACATATATATATATATATATATATATATATATATATATATATATATATATATATATATATATATATAGGGTCTATATTAGAACACCGGATGTTCAAAATTTTGAGTGTTCTAATATCGACCCATTTTCAGCGAATGCTGAAAATATCGAAGAAACAGAAAACCAAATTTTTTTCCTAGAGAAATAATTTGGTTGTCCATTTCTGTTGCTTCGGTATTTTCAGTGCTGTGGTGGAAAGTTACGGGTCCGGTTCAGGTAAGTGTGCGATTGTGTGGACATGAGGGTTAGGGCGGGTTTGGAGAGTTAGGGTTAGGGCGCGGGTCAGGTACATGTGTGACTGTGTGGACGTGAGGGTTAGGACGGGGTAGGTGAGTTAGGGTTAGGGCATGGGTGAGGTGACTGTGCAATAGTGACGGACCTTAGGGTTAGGGTTTGGGTTAAGGTAAGTGGATAGTTAGTGGTGTATGTATAGTTTAGTGTAGGGTTAGGTGTACGAGTTTAGGTGTATATGTGTGGATTGCTGTTTGTTTGGTGTGCTTGTGTTGTGTGTATGTGTTTTGGAACAGCAAATGTTTTCCTTAGGAAAATATTTGCTGTTCTGAATGTTCGATGTTTTAAATTTTCGATTCATAGGGTTTGATATTAGAACACTCAAAATTTTGAATGTTCAGTGTTCTAATATAGACCATACATATATATATATATATATATATATATATATATATATATATATATATATATATATATATATATATATATGTTTTGTTTTGTTTTTTCTGTGAATGCTAAGAAGTCATTGCATGCACTTACCAAGTGCTGCTTTTTGCATAAATTTTATTTATGTTTTATGTGTAGTTGAGGTTGCAATCAAATTATATATATATATATATATATATATATATATATATATATAAATATATATATATATATATATATATATATATATATATATATATATATATATTTTTTTTTTATGGACATTTCTCATATTTTAGCTGGACACTATACTACGAGTGAATAAAAGCCAATATAGATCTGGCTTAGATATGTAAATTAGTCTCAGATGGTTTGCTGCCTATTGGTTGAGTCCCAGAAAGTGCTGCCCTTATAGGGAAAATAGTGATTTTTATTTCATTGGATCAATCAGAAGGTGTAGCCAGCATAGGTCTGGCTTAGATATGGAAATGAGTTTTAGATGGCTTGTTGTCTATTGGTTGAACCTCAGAAAATGCTGCCCTAATAGGGTAAACAATGACTTTGTCCCATTGGGTCAGTCAGAAGGTATGCCAATATCGGTCTGGCTTAGATATGTAAATGGGTCTTTGAAGGCTTGCTGCCTATTGGTTGAGCTTCAGAAAGTGTTGCCTGATAGAGTAACTAATGGGTCAATCAGAAGGTGTGCCCTGTAATTATATGATTTGATTGGATGATGTTCTTTTAAATAAGAAGAGAGGGCTACAGAAAGTCACAATCTGAAGAAGGCTATATGCCGAAAGTGTTTATCGGGTTTTGCTAGCTCTCGGTCCATTTATTGGTTTTTATCTACACATTTTTTATTTTTCATTAAATTTTGGTTTTAACAGTTTCTCAGCTGTGAAGGTACACTTTAGCTTGTTTTTTATTGTCTGTCTTTTCTCTGTGTATCAATTGTGGTTCTTAGAGCTCTTGCTTAGTGAGTCATGGTTGGGGGTCTGTAGCTAGCTATGATTTGAAAAAGTGTTTTGTCAACAGTTAACTGCACTTGGAGTGTCTCCCATGCGTCATACCATTTGAGCAGCCTAGAGGTGTGTATGTCTTTGATAAATATTGGAACTCCACCTTCTTTGGCTTTGTAGCCCTCTGTTTGGGGTCTAAAAGTATGGTAGGATGAGAAACATAGCAAGGTTGGTGTGCTCTCCACAGCTTTGAACCAGATTTCAGTGACTGCACAAATATCAGCATCTTCCAGGGCAAGGAATGCTTGCAATGAGTGCAGTTTCATGCTAAGAAGCCTGTGGTTTAGCAGCATGACCTTTACATTTTATTTATAAGAATATTTCATGTTGGTAATTTTGTGCTCATGACTTTGCCTAAAAAAGGCACTATGGGGGAGGCAAGAGCCTTTGCCGGAAGCCTAAAGTCAAGGGGAGACAGATGAAGACCATCTCTGGCAAAGCATCGTGGTTTGTCAATCATGTTCTCCTAGGCTATCAGGTATTGGATCCCCCATGGAATGACACCAGAAACTAAGCCAACTGTTAAAGTCAATCATTTTCTGTTTGTATTGAGGTATCATTCTGGGTGATGGTAGGATTCTACGTAAGGCTAGGGACATACCTACCTGGGACACATATTCAGTGAGCTCAATCATGTCTCTCTTCATATAGTCCAGGGAGGTACGCCTCAAGTTATTCACACCAACATGGACTATGACAGAGTCATAACTGTACCTGTTGTTAAGAGACTTGAGTGTGTGCATGATATGGCAGATTGTAGAACCTGACAAGCAACATACTGTGACTTTCTCCTTGTCTAGCCTGGTGAGGGGTACATCTGTGTGTCTCACGATACAGTCTCCCATGACTAGTATGTTGGGTTTGTGGTTAGGGCTTAGAGGCTGTGAGACAAAGACATGTGTACTATGTGTGATGCTTGGTGCTGTGGGTTGTGATGTGCATGTGTGGTTTTGCTTCAGAGGTCTCCTTTGTTTAGGTATGTTTTTGTTAAGAACCCCCGTATATGTAGGAGTGTGTTGTACAGATGTGGATGGTGTTAGAGGTGTGCTGTTCATAGTGTTTGTGCAGACAACCTTCTCAGTGCCATATGCACTGGCTTGTGACTCAGACAACAAGGATTATAGATTCTTAATATGATTACAATTACAATTACATCTTTCACATATTGTGTTCCAAGGCGGTAGTAGTAGAGGGTTGCCTGTGTACATAAGGCAGTTGCTACACTGTCTCAGGATGCCAATATCAGCTAGACTAGCAGGAGAAACCATAGGAAATTGTCCATCCATGGTTGTCAGAATCTGTGGAAGAGACATCAGGGATAGTAGAGTGGGTACTATCTGAGGAGAGTACCTATAGGTGTGAGTAGGGCTGGATAAAATCAATACAGTAGCTGCAGGCGAGGGCTTCACTTACACAGGAGTGCTGGTAAGGGAAAAATGCAACTGAGATACCTCACAAAGGGTTAAAACAGCACAGTGGTGGGGTGCAATGGGAGAACAAGGGCAAACCCATGCACATGCTGGGTGTAAATACCACAAAACAAAAGTAAAATAGAAACACTGGAATTGACCAATCAACCCTTGTCCCTGAGCTCTTAGCTCAACACCCTAAGCCAGACCAGTTCCAACCAGTTCACTTATTCCCACTACATGCAGTCAGGCCCTGGCCAACACAAGATGGCATAGCAGGAAACACAGGATTCACACAAACAGATTTGAATACAGCAAAACCTGTAACCAGACTATGCTAAAGATTTTTAAACTCTGTTTAGGTCAATTTAACACAGGAGAAAATATACACACTTAAGCAGTAGCAAACAAGAGCAAACTAATTTAAACAAATTAACCAATTAACCAATAAAAAGCTCAAAACCGAGCAATGCACCAGCAGTCTTCAGTCAGACAAGTTTGAATGCACACTCCTGCCACTAGTGTGCAGGAGAACCTTCTCCAAAACGATGCCCTGGATTAGTGCTCAGGTTATACAAACAAAGCTAGATTCAGCAGGTCTGAATCTAGTCTATGCTACAGCAAACAAGGTGCAGCAATTTCAGAAAGAAACAGTTCAAATATGCAGGCGCAATAAGCCTTTAACCAGCAATTCCCAACTCCGAAAGGCATAATATACCCTCTCTTCCCACAAGAATGCAGACCACAAACCTTCTTAATGTAAAATAACTGGCCTGAAGCCCAAGTGCTTAAACCAGAACAAAGACACTTTTAGAATAACAGACACTAAGCCTTCAACCAGCAACTCCCAACTTAGAAGTATGTAAGCTACCTCTCCTGCCACAAGAGTGCAGACCACAAACCTTCTTAATGTAAAACACCTGGCCTGATGCCCAAGTGCTTAAACCAAAAGGCTTAGAATAACAGTTACAATTTAATCAGGCTACAAACAAGCAGTAATAAATGCAGCAGAATAAGTGCAACTGAGTACTTTTAAGAACAGACAGCAAAAGGAAAATAAAGTAATAAAGTAGGAAGAAACACAAATACAGTATATAATTATATATATATATATATATATATATATATATATATTTTTTTTTTTTTTTTTTTTTTTGATAGGTTAAGTGGGAAGGGATGAAACATGATACATTAAGGTTGAGAAACTAAGGGGAGTGGGCCTTCCCAGATAATCTCTCTCTTTTCAGTAGAATAAGCTGATGAGATGGGACTGGGAGGAGTGTCCAAAATGAGATTTATATTAGGGGCGGGCAACTCAAAAACCACCAAATTTAAGAACACAACAAGAACTGGGCAGGTGGGATGGGGAACTCTTAAAATTCCAACAGAACAGAAAACTTAAAACAAAACAAATGTAAAACTAGAATAAGATACAAACTAGAAGAAATCAAACCTTGAATAAAGAGCTTCAAATCAAAATTAAATGCAGAGAGGAGTGATACTCAGAGCAATGCAAACCACAGAAACACTTCAGCTAACTACAGATATTTCTAAATAAAAGAGCAATGCTATCTCTCAGCTCCTCCCACTAATTAACTGCTGCTATTCACAGTTTGAAAGGGGTGATTTCTTACAGTACAGTGATTCCAAAGAGTGTTACACTGCCCGAGAGATTTATTTTGCAAAGTTCAGTTATTCAGAGGCTTGTTGTGCTATTGGGCATAGTTGCAAGTACTGGCATACATTTCTGGCTTATGTATATTTGCGTGTGTTCATGCATATTTGCAAAACCCTTCACTGGTATGTGTTAATATGGCAGAGAGATTTTTGAAAGCCCTCACCACTTGTATTTGATCAGACTATTGCAGAGAATTGGAGAATACTTGAGCAAGACTACAATATTTTTATACAAGCAGCTTATTCAGACAAAGATGCACACACTAGGGCATTTATTTTGCTAAACCTGGCTGGGTCAGAGGCCATAGAAGGAGAAAGTTCACTTGTGTGTGCACCAGCAGTATATGAAGGAGAAGGTGAAAACCATCATATTGTTGCGCAGGCTTAATCTTGGGAAGACCCTGAGTGTTTGAAGTGCAAATTCAGGGGGATGTGTAACCCCCAGTCAAATATTACATTAGAGAGGCACTTGTTTTATACAAGAGATCAGAAGCCAAGGGAAACTTTTTCAGTTTATATAACTGACCTGAGAAACAAAGCTAAAACATGTTGGTTTTATCTAAAAGATAAGTTAATAAAGGGCAGACTTGTGTGTAGAATTAATAGTACTGCAGTCAGAAAGATTTTGCTTCATGACAGTGATTTAACATTGAGCAAAGCTATAGAGATTTGTCAAATCCATGAAGTTACAGAAAGGCACACAAGTACGCTTGCAAAGTTGCAAGTGATAAGAGAATGGTTTCAACAACCTCTAGAGTAAATGTAGATAGCATGCAACACATGGCAAACAGAAGTAGGCCTAAGCACATGGCAGCCACAGCCCCGGATGGTTCACCAGGGAAACCACATAGTTTTCCAGCAAGTTCTAAAAAGGGTGCATGCTCAGTATAGTACAAGTGTGAGTCAGCAAAACCCAAGTCCAGCCTTATTGTTAGCTGTCATAATTGTGGAGCCAATCATGAGTCTAAAAGAAATAAATGCTTAGCATTTGGTCAGCAATGCCACAAATGTAAAAAATGGAATCGTTTTCAAAAGTTTTGCAAATCAAGTAACTCTTCCACAGTTATAAAGAAAGATCATTCAAGAAAGCAAACTGATTAAGTAGAATTGCAGCAGTCCACTTTCTATGTAGAGTATCAGTAGCTGGTGAAAAGGTTGATGCAGAGAATTTGTTAGCAAGAATCGAACAACACGCAGATTCATTTTGACTGCACTTGTTTTTGCTTCTACAAATTTCATGGAAATGTTCTTTTCCGGTACAGTCTCTGCAAGCTTAATTAGATGAAGGACAAGTCCAACATGTACTGCAAGCGTAAATTAAAAGTGTGCAATCAAGGCCAACTTTGTGGAATATAGAGTTGAAGTCCTGACTGTGATGCAGACAACCAGAGTTTGATTAGTGGCCTTGGCACTAGAAGAGCCAGACAGGGAGGGAGAGGAGGGAAGAGACACAACACCAGGGGTGAGAGATGGGTAGCAGGTACTTGATGAACATACTGGCTTGTCATGGTAACTCTTGTGAGGATTAGAGAACCACCACCTTTGCAGGATCAGTGTTGTTTACTGACAATGCCCATGTGGGAGTGTGGGACAACCAGCACAACCTTCTTCCTTCATGTAATGTAGGGCTTCATGAAAAAATAAACAAGAACTAGTCCTGATGGCTGCTGTATAATGACCTTTCTCAGTTGACTCTCACCCTTAGTGATGAGGGAATGACTGGGTTAAATGGTTGAGTGACGGCTAGTAATCAACAGGCAGCTGGCAGCACAGAACAATAAAACAGTGTGCATCCAATCAGTGTGCATCCAGTCAGTGTGCATCCAATCTGGGCTCTGTGTGACATTCTCATTCTCACAACTCTCTTATTCATATCCATTGCTTTTACAGTACATACTGCCTTTATTTAATCTTTTGCTTTATTATTTGACTCATATTTATTTTACACAAATGATTTTGATCATTTAATTATTTTAACTACATACAAGTGTTTTCACTTGCTCTGCATATATGGACAAATTTTGATATGGTTAGTCCTGTTTCGCTTAATAGCACGTCCCTTGTTACATTGTTTCTTATAGCACAACTTATTAGAGAATCATGCAGATTACCAAATTTCCAGTATTTGGTTCTATTCTTCAGTTCAGTAAATAGTACATCTATTATCTGTACAGGAACCTGTAAAATGCTTAAAAATGGTAAATTATTTCTGATCTAGCAATAATGAATGGGTTTTTCTCTTTCTGTTGATTTTTTGTCTTTCTCCTTTTCTAGAAATGTGAAAAATTTAAATATCCTTATTATAGGCTCATATATTAGTACTAGGCTAACTGTCCTTGTGGGCCATTCTAAACCTAGCCAATTAACTCCTGTGAGAATTAAACCTGACACTTAGTGTCTGCAAGGCAAATATATTAACCATTATGCCAACCTCCCTTCTTCCTTAGCAGCATGTAGGAATGCAGAGCACCTCAACTCTTTAGACTTATGAATTAGTCCACTTGCAGTGAGGAATAAATCAAAGTTCTGGATGCAAAGCTTGCAGTTTCCTGCCGAATTTATCTGTAATGAAATAATTTCTAGTTGCTGCATTTGAGCTATATTTCCACTGAGAATTATACTTCTGCGGTTCCAAATGTATAAAGTCTTTGAGGCAGATGTATATTTTTTTTTTACTTGAGCAGATATAGTTTTTCCATTCTGGTAAGTTTTCCACTATGCCACAATGAACCATGTGCCCCAGGACATACAAACCCTCTCAGATAGCTTAATTATTTTAAGGGCATATAACTATATATAACAGTTCCAGTTTTTGAGGTATCAGTGCAGCATAGCCTGTATCTCCTGGAAATTATTCTATATATGTTATTTTAAACTCTAATTATTTGAACTGTACTTGGCTAAAAAAATTCTGAACAGAGGAAAATCCTAAAGTCCACATACAGAGGTGACACCAACAACCTCCCAGAAGTAAATATGACCCATCTTCATGTTCTGAAATCTCAAGGTACATTCATTACATTTCAATACATTTGCTTGATGGTAAAAGGAGATGATTAGCCTGTCTCTATGTGCTTTATGTACATTTAACATTTCATCCCACCTCCACCCCTCTGTTTTTCTGTACACAATTTCTGTTAGATGTTCTAGTCAGTAAAACAGATCTGGTCATTTGTGATTGAACTGACAACTGATCATTTTTACAAGCCCATCAACATACCCTGTGCTCAGCTAAAAGAAAGCAGTCAGTAAAAAACATTCTTCCTCTTCTAACAGGTTATCACTTCGCCTATTATTATTATTAGTTGAGCTATGTCTAACACACATATTCTTGAATAGTGCCAGCACATTAAGCTATTATTATTATTATTATTAGAGCTATCAGGTATATACTTAGCCATAGCACTAGACAAAATGTTGTTTGTTAAACCTTGTAAGTGTTCTCTATCACTTGTTCTAAATGCCCCTTCTGTTTTTCCTTTATAGAAGTGGTTGCACAGTTCCCAAACTACAACTTTTGTTAGTTATAAACTCCTTACATTTTTATGTTATTATCCTGTACGGGGATGCATAAACCTGTCAATGACCCTTATATAGGGACAGACATTGCAAACATTACATTTGAACGTACCCTTGTTTAAAATGTTTCTATCTACCCTATTCTCAGACCTGTCCTTAGACTTTCTTCCCTTCTATAAACAAAATAGGAGGACTGGTCCAACCACCTTTTCTGTCTTATCATAAACTAATAGAGTTTAGTGCTTTTGAATCACCCTTATCCAACTTTCTGTTTCAGAACAATTGAAGGCATATCTAGTTCCTATTGTTAGCTTTTTCTTTTGCTTGTAAACATCTGTTTACCAGCCTTTCTTATTGGACCTTTGCTAAGAAGGTTAAATACCACTTAATTTAAGTTTATACCTATATCTTATGAACTTATTTTTCATCATATCTACATCCTTCTGTTATATTTTGTCAGTGGTACTCACAAAAAAAATCCTTTTAGGATGTTGATTACCATGTACTAATTATGATAGCTATTGTATCTCAGAATTTGCTTCGTGGATGCTGGCTTGATATGCTTCATGTGCCCTGAAAAACAATCAGTTCTCCTTCTTGCACATGCATATGTCTAAAATACAATTGAACTATTGTTTGCCACATATGAAAATGTCAAAGGAAAAATATACTTTTTAAAAACTCATATATTTAATACGTCATTTTCACACCTGCCCACACAATAAAGCAGTCATCAGTATTTGTTCTATACCGTTTCACACAATGTCAGATATGGCTTGATTCTAATAACATTAATTTCATTACAGAGTCAGAGTAGGCACTGGATTTCTATTCACAGGACAAGTAACTTTTAACTGCATTAGCATTAGTTGGTAATGATTACACACTTTTTGCAAGCATATTGTTTCTGGGAATAGTTTACACATGAGAATATTTTCGGCTCACTTTTTTACTAATTTATTTATTTACTGCTGCCTTTGCTTTTGTTGTCTGCTGATCATCAACTCCTTCACTGGAGGCAAGGGCCAGCCTGGAAGGAGCTGTTATTTAGGCAGCCATCAGGATTGGTTAATTTTTTTTTTGGGCCTGATCCTCTTGCACATATTCAGTGACAATCCATGGTTGGGATATATAATGAGTGTCAGCACTGTACCACTCCTCACTTTTGCAAGGGATTATGTCAGCAGCAGCCTTGTCCTCCAACAGGAGGACCACACAGCTGTTTATCTCATCTCCTTTGAATAAAACAGTCCATGAGCATATGTCCCCAAACCTGTAACTCCAGTAATTGAACTTACTTAACTTACCTGATGATGGTTGCATGGTTGGTAATAGCGTCTTCCATTTGTGGTAGGTAGGTGGAAGGCATTTTACATTTTTTTTTATTTTTCAACATTAATTTATTTTATTGACTTTGAATATAAAATTGGCCATTTTTGCATCCTTCATTATTTCATACTTGTAAATCCCATCTTTTGTCTTTTACCCTTCTCTACTGTATCCACACCCGGTTAATCAGTGTGATCCCGCCTCTCCCCCAACTTCCTTGGCAACAGCAAGGTAATGTCAAGAAGCAGGTTTATATTTAATTGGCACTTAACGTACCTCATTTGATGCAGCCATTGACTTGAGCTGAGAGGACTGAAGAAAGTGTTTAAACAATTAATATTTCAGCACCACCAGGCCAGAGCCAGTAATGATGTTAGTGCTGCTGTTGTGTGCTACCCGAGCTCGGCTGCCCAGTACCCAGAGGACTCCATGGATGTGGATTAATGAACCGACTGTTCGAAAGCACTTAAAAAGTAAGTCACGCTTCAGATGTCCAACCTCTCCCCCTCCACAAAAAATAAAGTATAGGTACTTGAGTTCAGAGACAGCAGCTCTTAGACTTTGCATCCTACTGCATATTCCTGCAGGCTGCAATTGTAAAAGCTATTTTTATTATTATTATTATTATTAATATTAATATTATTTGTATTCCTTAGCAGCATAGTTAGGCTTGGTCATAGATGCTGGTCAGAACTATAAGGCGGGGGGGGGTGAGTGCCCCCCACACACACACACACACACACACACTTTCCACAGACAAATTGGCTTTGCTCTTAAATGACACCTTGGTTTCCAAAAACATCAACAAAAAATGTATTTAACTACAAGAATGATGCCATGACTCATGAGTTTTTACATATTAGGTGATAGCTAGTTCTCATCCTTCCAGCCCCCAAGTGTGGAATACAACCCATAGTAATGCAGAACAAATGAGCAAAATGTGGAACACTTATGGACGACTTAGAACTTCAGGTTGGGGACATGTATAATGGTCAAAATGTTTTTTTTTTACTTATAAAAATGTTTTTTTAAAGAATGAATTTGATTAAATGTTATATGCCACAAATATTAGTTAGAAATGTCTTAACAGTGAATGTGTCATAGAGCATGTCAATGTAGAACAGGGAGGAACATACGTTTTTTTTATATCTCAAAATGAGAAAAGTTTGTCATAATGAGATGCACTAGAGAAGTATGGCTGATAAATTTTTAACTTCAGAGGCAATCCTGGATACCTTGTTAATATAATTATTAGTGATTGATAAGTTTGAGGATGGGCCCTATTTTTTCTATAAGTCAAATTGCAGTACGTTTCATGTTAACAATTTATCTGTATGTTAACTGTCTTTTCCTACTCTTTGTTGGTGGGGAGAGTACCATCACTGAACTTTTAGAATTAAAAGCTCAGATGGTTTTAAAATTTGATACTCTACAGAACAGTTTGATTATGGAATTTTTAGACTAACAATAAAATCTATTAATTAGATTTGTGATTAAGTATTTATATAGTGTGCTTTTTAAATCATTGTACAAGTGGATTTATTATGACTGAGAATATTTATTGGTGGATCTATAACTGATGTGCTGATTAATTGCTACACCTGTTTTGTTCTGTGCTTTGCAGAAACATTGATGCTCCAGGAGGTGGCTAGAGAGGAAAACATTTTGTACATCTTGCTGCAGTCTTTCCTAAGATGTTACCATGTGCCAGTCTGTCCCAAAGGCTGCATTATCTTGTTGCCAGGGGTAAGTCCAAGGCTTTGTATAGGTTGAGCAAGAGGGTACATACTTCTTTACCAATTTGATCTTTTGGGGTTGTGAATCATCTCTCACCTCTATGAGTTCCAGTTCACTCTTATGGAATAGGCTTCAGAAAGGTAAAGCTCCTTGATTCTGGTTCTCAAAGAGTGACTGGAGAAGACTGTTGGCAGAGAATTCCCAAATGAAAGGGGGTGGGTCTGAATGCATGACAGTCTTCATCCTTCTCACATTCTTCTATTCTTCTTTTCTGCCATGAGTTCCAGAAAGGGAGTTGAGACACAAATTCTTCTTTTTCATAATACCTTTATTGAATTATCATAAGACACGGGCAAACAAACATTTATATAAAAAAAACAAACCATATCAACATGATCCCAATTACAAACATTATACACCACATATATTTTTGCATAATTAACATCACTCCAACATTACAAAAATTGCTCAGTTTCTGCCTTCCCTTAAACCTCGCTCCTCTCCAAAACATTTCTTGTGCATCTATTGTTTCTGCAATTTCCTTTTTTTCTATGTAATTTGCTCCTATCCTTTTCTAAAGATCACTGTTACAGTATTCAGTACTTCAAATATAGTTTGTTTAGACTTTGATTTCCATTTTCTAGTAATTGTTTTTTTTATAGCCAACAGAATTAAACTTAACAAGGCCTTACTATGCCCAAAAATACAGACCCTGTATCCCAACTCAAAAAAATCAGTTCCTTAGTTACACCCATTTGCTCACCCAATATTTTTGACAGAGTATTCTTTATGCAATTTTTAAAGTCTGCCAACTCATTATAATTCCAAAACATACATTCACACTTACCTCTTTCTTCCCTATCACACCTCCAACATTTGCCATCTACCTGAGGTAAAATCCTTTGGAGTCTGCTTGTGGTATAAAATACCCATAAGTCCTAACTTTTCCAGACTTCGTTGCATATTTGGGAACCAAACATATGTCTTCCCATTGTTTTCTTGTGAATTGCTCTTATCCAGTCTCCCTTCCCTATCTTTTATAATTGCCTATAGTTATTGTGTAATATTTTATATGCCCTACAAATTATTCCTTTTTAATAGCAGCTTCTGTTCTAGATTCAACTGAAAACTCTACCAGAGCAGGACTTTCATTTAGGATTCCGCTATTCCTTCTCTTTGCTCCTACTCTGATATCAATCCCTGATAGGGAAGGCAGTTTCTAACCTGCAGTCCAAGCATCTTCTTGGCTTCTACCCATTCTGTTACTTTTCCCTCTCAAGTTATTTGCTCCCAATACCTTGGTTCCTCTGCCAGTTTTATCCAGTAAGTTTAAGCCCTAACTTGCCTATTCTCTGTACCCTTAATTGAAATTGTCCCTATCAGCAGAACTCCTTTCTCCAGTCTCATGCTGGCTTAGTTCTTAGAATACTTTCTGCTATTTTATGGATATAATATTCTGCATGGCTGCTGTCATTCTACTTAATGATCTGTATCCAAAATTCCACTCTCTCCTTATTTCTTGAATTTTCCTCCTGTTTCATCATCATCTCTTTCCACATTGAATTATAGCTTTCTGCTTATGTTATGTCGATGAGCCTAATTGTGTAACTCCTAAATATTCTTTCAAATCAGGTAATCTTAAACTACCTTCTTTTTTTGGAATATTTTCTTACCCCAGTTGACCATTGCCATATTCTACTCTCAGATAAAATCTTTCAACTCTTTAATTATTGTCCACAACTTCTCCTCCGGTTGATAAAAATATACCTGATCTGTATATAAAACTAGAGGGACTAAAAACATTTTCACTGCTTGTATCTTGTTATCTTGTTATGCATATCTTTATACAAAAGGTTCCAGTTTCTCAGTTTTTGTATTATCATTTTTTTAGTATCTTCCCACACATCCTTAGCTGCCATAACAGAATCCTTTTTAATCCATACTCCAAAATACCTCATTTTATTGTGTCCCCATAAATATGAGTATTGCTGAAACAATTTATGTGTGGGTACATAGTTTACAGCTATAGCCTTTGCTTTATCTTCATTAATTTTATACCCCCCCCCCAAAAAAAACTGAATTGTTTCAAAATGTTTCACAACACTGAGATGTACATTTCTGGTTTTATAGGGTACAAAATAATATTACCTGCAAATAAAGCCAACTTTTCTTGATTACCATGCCAACTGTATCCCTGAATTTCTGAGTCCCTTTTTTTCTTTGCCAAAGACTAAAAATAAAGCAAATAATAAAGAGGAAAGAGGACACCTCTGCCTGGTTCCTCTGTTCAGAACGACTTATCGGAGAGGAACCCTCCTACTTTAATTTTTTACTTTAATCCCTCCTATATCCCCCTAAATAACCTTATTATTGTATCAGGGAATGGAGATGTTTCCATTGCCCAGCTCATAAAATTCCTGCTTACTCTGTTGGATGTGTTTTCTGCATCAAGACCCACCAACAACAGCGGTATTTTTTTACATTCTGCTTCTCTTTGGCTCATCATTGTTCTATTAATATTGTCAAAAGTTTCCCTTCTCGCCACAAAACCACATTGATCCACATCTATCAATTTTGGCAACATCTTTGCCATTCTTTTAGCTATTATAGACATAAACAATTTATAATCATGATTTAAAATATAAATGGGCTCATATGAAGCTGAATCTAATAGATCCTTAATGTCTTTAAGTATTGCAGCCACCTGTAGCATTGCTATTTACACAGTTTAGTTAGAATCAACTGTTTCTGCTGGTACGATTGTAACTTTACTACTTTACAGGTCTTGACTGCTTAGTGAAAGTCCCTGGATTTTTTACTGTGAACTTTTTTGGGTGACCTAACTTACAAGTTCTTAAATACAGCTGTTAAATACAATATTTTCAAGGGATTTCAACATTGTCTGGCAGTGTGTTTTGCCTTCCAGCTGAGGGCTATTTGACCTGTGGTCAAAATTTCAGTGGGCAGTGGATCCATGAAAATAAATGGCTCTTACAGGACCTCTGTTGGTTATTGATGTAGTTTGTTTGTTTGTAGGATACATCATCTATTATAGCAGCAATGCAGCCATTATATCTGAAAAGGGGCCCTCTCCTCTGAGACGATATGTTTCTGCCTTGTACCAAAGTACCTTATTACAGGTCCCTGAAATTTTTATTATGACCTGCCTTTGGGGAGCTTGTAAAGTAAGTATTTCAGAGGTACTTTGGCTACCTCACAAAGAGTATCTGACCTCTGCAAACCTCACAAAGAGTATCTGACCTCTGCAAATAAGGCAGGCACAGGTTATGTATGACAATTTCAGGATCACATCTGATTTATTATTGATATGATTTGTTGGAAGGAGGATAGAATCTTTAGTTCATTGGCTTGCCAGACTTACTTTAAGTATGAGTCTCAAGGAAAGTGAGGCTTACTGTTAAGTATGCTAAATTTGTTTGCAGTGTCAGATTTTTTTTTTTGTTTGTTTTAATGGCAAATTGCTATTGATGTCTTTGCTGTGAAATACAAAATAAAAACAAAGTTTTAAATCCAAATCTTTGTAATCAATGTAAAAGTGAAGGCAACTTCGAACATTGTTTTATGGTAACAGACAAGTGGTGGATATTGGTATGGCTGTCGGGGGGCAGGGGTGAGGGTCCCAGTCCATTGTCTTGCTTAGGGCCTCATACGACCATGATCCTGCTCTGGGAATATCATATGCACCAATGAAATTTGCCAAAACCAATTTCCAACAAAAGATAAGTAATACTTTTTTTGCAGATGATCGAGACCCCCCCACCCCCACCCTCTATGTGGGGGAACCAGACAAATTATATATCCCACCTCCAAGGTCACACAACAGTAGGGAAATGTGCAGCTTTAATGATTGCCAAAAGTTTCTTTTGGCATATTTGGTTTGCATGAATAGTATTTGCACCAAAGGATTTCTGCAGCTAGACTGACTGTCAGCTGACCTGGGCTAATTTACCTGAAGTTAGGTAGTTTTTAACTTTGCTTGTTTTAGTTAGTTAGTTAGTTAGTTAGTTAGTTAGTTAGTTAGTTAGTTAGTTGGTTAGTTATTTCTTCATTCACTTCTATTTAGGTATTTATG
Source organism: Protopterus annectens (assembly GCF_019279795.1). Classification (NCBI taxonomy): domain Eukaryota; kingdom Metazoa; phylum Chordata; order Ceratodontiformes; family Protopteridae; genus Protopterus; species Protopterus annectens. The sequence continues at coordinate 1,144,122,821 of NC_056746.1, forward strand.
CATTTGTTTCTATTTGCTTTCATTTCATATCTTGTGATTCTGGAGCTTACACAATGTTTCAGATCTTACTGTTATCTGTTAATTTGCTTTCTCCACTAGACAATGTAGATGTAGTTAAGGCAGCGTAAATATAAAATGTAATCATATTTCTTGCATAATGAGCCTTTGTCATGTATTAGAAAAATAATAATAGTAATACAATTAAAAATAGTCTAGCATATGTAGCCTGATTTTGTAATTTTTTTTGCCCTTTGACAGTCTATATTTTGTTATCCACAGTTTCAACAGGAGTGTACATGCTTTCTCTATGGGTTATTCTCAGCTTTTTCCCTAGCATTTATTGTGGCTCCATGTGTTTCACAGCAAACTAAAAAAGGTAAAACTTAGAAGTTTGTTCATCTACCTATGTTATGTTTATTGGGTTTGAGAAGTTTTCATTGCACCTACATTAAGTACAGTTGCTTTTTTCCCCACATAGTACTGTGTTTCTGCAGGCTGCATATTTTTATGTGACTGAATGTCATTTATCTACTACCCTCCCTCAAACAGGTTTACCACAAAGACTTGGTAGGTATGAAATTCCAGGAAACTCACAAAATATACCATTTCCTAGAAAAGATTTGACAACTATAAAATATCTCTAACAACACTGAAAACACTACTGTTTAGAATATTGATTTGTAAAATTACATAGTTTGTTGTTAGAGTTTAGTAATACATTATACAATATAGTTACATACCCACCACTCAAACTCTTAAGTCTGCAAAGCTTATGAATAAGTTAGTAGGGACACTGGTAATTCACAGGAGTATGTATGACAGTTGTATTAGCTAACACAAGCCTAGATAATGCAAATGTGACAGTGGGACGAAAAGAGAAAAGGTTTAGAAAAATAAAAGGTTTTGCAGACTTGTGGATGCAAGTCTGTTTTTGTATTCTTGGGTGTACCTGCTATTTTACAGACGTTCCTATGCAGACTAAATATGCTCAGGTAGGAGTATGTACTGCTGGATACAGGATAATGCCAGGGGGGGTTGGTATAATGGCTAAGATAATTACCTTGCAAACACAAAGTGCAGGGTTTGATTCTCACCTACGAGAGAAATTGTCTAGGCTTAACATGGCTCACAAGAACAGCTTTTCTATGATCCTATAAAACAAAAGTCATTATAACCATCTTCAACATTGCCATCCAAGAAAACAGTACATAGTCAATAAAGTGCATATTTTCTTTCAAAACAAATTTTATATTATGCATTCGTTTAAACCTGGAGGGTACTATAATAGTCTGGATTCATTTGTGACTCAGTTCTGATGAAGTTCTGGTTCAGACAAAAGTGCTGTATATATCCCTTGTGCTTTTTTATGTGTGTTCTATTTTTTAAACATGTACCATGAAAAGTTATTTATGTTTTTATTTGCATGACGTTTGTTAAATTGTAAGACTGTCTGAGTGCCCCTTTGAAAGGGTAAGTTACTAAGTAAAACAGCTCGGTCAAATATATAAATAAATGCACACAAACAAAATAAATTGCTTGGAGCGACAGAGGTGCATTTCTCAACTGTGTGTGTGATTGCATATATGTGTGTGTTTGCATGTGTGTGTGAGCATGTGTGCTCGTATTTGTATGTGCGATATGTGGCATTGCTAGATAGCTAAATGACAAACTACATAAAAAAATAAAAAAATAAATAAAAAAAAACAGTACTTTGCGTATGAAATATGTTTTGCTTAGGAAGCACATCTGGTAAAGTTAACTTTACATTAGTACCATTTTAATAGGGCACAGTACAAGGCTCTGCATTTGTAGATCTTTGCACCATTTGTTTGTAGTGCAGTTCACTTACAAGAGACCCAGGTGTTAAAAACTGGAGCCCCTAATACGTATCAAAGCTGAAGCCTAACACTTTAGGGAGACCTGATTTACATCTTCACTACTTTTTTCATTCTCTGGTTTTGGAGATTGAATGCTATCAAGCAATGATTTCAGAGAGCAACATCCAGTGGTAAAAGTTAATATTTTGTATACCGGGTGTCAGCTATTTGAGAACTCATTCTGAGCATCACAGAAATACTGCAATGCATAGCACAGATTGTTTGTTGAGTTCTCAATGTATACTGCAGTTTCTGCGCTCTCTAGCAAGGAAGGATGCAGCTATTTATAAAATGCAAAGTCAAATGAAAGCTTCAAAGAAAAAATGATGTTGGTTGAGGTTCATAAAAGATATGCTCTGGAAGGTGTTGGACTCCCAGAACAAGAGTATGCATATATAAACATTGTCCTGTGCAATGGAGGGAATTTTCTAACTTTAAAAGTTGTTTGTTATGCTGCAGTCCTTCTGCACCCTTCACTGTTTTAGCAACTGCATTATGTATTTCTGTAAACCTAATTCCCTTTCATCTGTATTCAGATTTGAGCCACCTGTACTCTGATCACCCTGACCACATCATGTCTAGAATGTAGTCCTTGCATGATGTACCCCAGCATATTACTGGGCTTCAGCAGTCCCTTTTCACCCTTTCACATTGGAAATGTAATTACATAAATTCCATGATTTAGGATAGGTGGGGACCATTACCCCCAAAGCCTTTCTTCCCCTGTCCTGCTTAAGGTAATCATTTCAAGGCCGTATGCTTTTATGTTTCTCCCTTCCAACATCTATAACTTTGAAAATTTGCTAGACTAAAAAAAACATCTGCTGCCTACCTTTCTATAATGTCTTCCACTTCCAGCACAAGTCACTGTGTTTCTGTGGAGATGACCCCCCCCCCCCCCACATCTGTGATTACTGCACCAGATTTTGAATCAGTGGCATATAGGTTGGTCATGTTTTCCAAACCCATTGTGGTACTTGATATAAATATGCTGAAAGGAAATGGTCCTGGCACTGAATTATATGGCACTTTACTGCTTACTGGCATTTTTCTTGAGAGATTTCCTTTAACAACCATTCTGCCATTTTATTTCACACTCCTGTGCGTCTTAATTTGTCATTCAACATCCTACCTAGTGTGAGAGGCCTTGTTAAACTCCAAATTCAACCCATCCACAGGTTTCCCATTGTCTGCCTCAGAGGAGACCCTGTCATAGAAAGGATGCAGTAAAGACATCTGCCATCTGCTACTTGAAGCCATAACTGTTTACCAGTGGCCAAACAATTATCATCCAACAACTCCACCAGTACGTCATAAAGAATCATGTCTGCAAGTTATCTGAAATTAAAGTAAAAGATATGTGGCTCATTCTTACACTCATCTTTATTTTACATAAACACCATCAGCAACCTACAGTTGTGTTACTCCTAAGATGCTACAAAGTTCTGCTCATGGTTAAGAGAGAACCCAAAACAGTTCTTTTTATACCCTCTGAGATAACCCATATAAACCCGGTCTTTTATGTCCATAAAGACAGTCGATTCTTTCTTTCCTAGCTATTCTTGCATCTTTTTGTTCCCAGTTGTACCTGATATTCCTTTCTAATCTGCCTTGGCACTTCTGTCTAAATAAATTGGTGAAAAATTCTATAATTTTCTTGATCGTCAGCATTTCCAACTTCATGCTTCACCATCCAGTAAACTAGTCTCCTGCTGAGTCTTCACCTCCCTTCAGTGTATCTGAAAACATGTTTTTTTTTCCTCATGTCCTTGCTAACTCCTTTTGTAGGGCTACCCTAATATACCAGAGGAGCTTAGCTGCCTTTTGTCACCCCAGAAGAATTGTCTGGCTAAGTGACTAGTTCACAACCACAGAGCAGGCATATGGAAATTGAGGAAATCCAACCCAGGATGACAGAATAATGTTAATTAGTAGCTCATAGCTTTCATCCCATGTACTAATCTGTCAAAACATCTTTGCTTCTCTTGTTTCATCTGTACAGTCTTACCCCTGATACTAATATGTCCCAGTTCCAGTTCATTGTTGCTTATATTTCTGAAAAGAAAGATCAGGACTATAGCTTAGTCTGCATAAAGGGCTGTGCTGCATGGTGTACTCAGACTGGTGTAGAAAATGGAGCCTCATACTGAGCATGCAGATAAAAACAAAACCGAAGCCCCAGACAAAGGATATGGCTCACAGCTATAGAACAAAATATCCAAGTAGAAAAACTGAGCCAAACCACCACGGCTGTAGTAAACACAACTTTATTACAAAAAGTACTTAAAATAATTAAGTGCTTTCACGATCACACTGACAGCTTCATCAGACTACTGTTACTAACTTCTTCATCTTATTTAAACACATACTGATCCAATGAGCAGCTTAACTTAATTAAAATACAATTAACCAATCAACAACATTACTAACTTCTTTTAAAACCTTCAGAATATTCACACTCTATGTGGCAGAAACCTTATTACATAAAAATCTAAAATGACATAAATGTTTTGTTTAAAAATACAAAAAAGAATATGACGCTTTCTTCTACTACATTTAATGTCTAAGTGCCCTTGCTTTGAGGAAAGGTTTTAATGAGACAGCTTTGTTGATCCCTGGTGGTTTATCTGTCCCCTCATAACATTCTTACCAATATGTTTTGGGTGTATACTGTTTTTATGAAGCAAAGAATTTCTCCTAGTTGGTTTCCTATATAAGCTGGTTTCCAGTCTGTTAATCTCAGACTTCTTGACAAGCACATCCAAAAATTTAATTTCTTCTAATGAAAACTTACAAGTAAACTTCAAGAATGCTGTTGTGTGTAAATATGTTAAGAACAAATCTAGCTCTTGCAAGGAGCCCCCCCCACAGAAAAAACATATCATCGACAAAACGGGTATACCATAATAAGTGTTTGCTGTATTCATTATTTTGTAAAAATGATGTATACTCCCATTCAGTTAATGCCAGATTGGCGTAGCTATTGGCACATGCTATGCCCATAGCTACGCCTATCTTCTAAAGGTAGTAGTCATCCCTCAAAACAAATATATTATTCTCCAGGATAATTTACAGCAAATGACAAATCAAATTCACTTTTTCATTGGTGAATACCTGTTTAGTGTTCAATAAACTCCTAATGTTCTCGATACCCCAATGATTCAGAATAACAGTAAACAGAGATGTTATGTCTAAAGTCACAAAAAAATATTCACAATTGACTGCCATAACCTTATTGTACAATACCTGTAAAAAAGTCTTGGAATCCCGTAGCACATTATCACAGGTTTCATGCACTGGATGTAAACATTTTTCTCCGTAAATGGATAGTGGTTCTGTTGCCCACCCTTTACTTGAGACTATAGGTCTCATGGGTGGGTTCTCTGTGTCCTTATGTACTTTAGGTAATCCATATATTACCGGAATCAATGGGGTTTTAACATTAAAATATTTAGAGTTCCTCTGAAATCATGTTACTTATAAGTAAGTCAAACACCATGACAGATATTCTATCTGTTACAGCCTTCACATCTATTCCAGTTATTCTTTGATATGTAGTCTGATCATTCAATAATAAATGCATTTGTATGATATGTACAGCCTGCAAATATATACATTCCTGCACCACCTTTGTACATCCACAACTGCATTTTGAGATTCAAGCAAAATGTTATGCAGACTGCAGAACGAAAAATATAGTATATTTTAGTTTCTGCCAAGTCTGCAAAGTTTTTTACATAGGGAAGACTAACAGAATGTTAAAGGATCGCATACTGGAGCATGTCAGGGATATAAACAACAAGAAGGAAAGGAGTGCCTTGGCCAGACATGGGGAAACAGAAGGGGCACAACACACATTTAAATTCCTCGTACTAGAGATTCTTGAAGAAGGGGTTAGAGGAGGGGACACAAGAAATAGGACTGAAGCAACAGAGCAAAGGTGGATTATGAGGCTGAATGCTGATAAACCATCAGGGATCAACAAAGCTGTCTCATTGAAACCCTTCCTCAAAGCAAGGATACTTAGACATTAAATGTAGCAGGAGAAAGCATCACATTCTTTTTTGTATTTTTAAACAAAACATTTATATCATTTTAGATTTTTATGTAATAAGGTTTCTGCCACATTGAGTGTGAATATTCTGAAGGTTTTAAAAGAAGTTAGTAATGTTGATTGGTTAATTGTATTTTAATTCAGTTGAGCTGCTTATTGGATGAGTATGTTTTTAAATAAGATGAAGTTAGTAACAGTAGTCTGATGAAGCTGTCAGTGTGATCGTGAAAGCACTTACTTATTTTAAGTACTTTTTGTAATAAAATTGTATTTACTACAGCCGTGGTGGTTTGGCTCAGCTTTTCTACTCATACTGAGCATGCCCGGTGCCCTTTTTACAAAGTGCCACACTGGAGTTTGTGCCAGTCTGTTGTCTTTTTCTACTTAGGTTGCTAACACAGGAATTAGATTATCATCGCTTATGAAGACAAATGGTATATTGATTAGTGTGGATTCATAATAATTGTTTGGACTGATTTTAACAGACCCAAACTTGTTATCCAGGTAAGTGGACTTCTTTTTAAGCCTTTTCAACCATGACCCATACTGAAGGCATAAACAAACTTATGCAGTAAAATGCAAGGCAAATAAATAGATATTTGTAATGATTATTAATCAAAAGAATTACAAAGACACTTCATAAAATCTGGCTAGAGCAACAGATGAGTAGATGTCTATCATAAGTAACAGCTTCAAAACAGTATGACAGCCATATACATGGAGAATAGATTTAATCGCGAAAGCAGTGATGTAGTATACAAAGTAAGCAAACAGTTTGGTTGTGGGCTATATACTTTCTCTGATTACTTTAATGCAGGCAAAAAGTATGAAAACTAAGTATGAGAGTTATGAGCCACAATTTGAGAATACAAGGTTGACTGCTTGCTGGCAATGTCTCTTGCAGAAGCCTCACTAGTCTTATATGTAAAGCTATGGAGCGAATTATCATGGAGATGATCGATAGAGATATAGTAAACCTCCAGACGATAGTCCCAACCCAGTTTGGTTTCATCAAGGGCAGATCATGCCTACTCATCCTGGTGGACTTCTTTGAGAAGGTCACCAAAGCAATGGATGAGGTCAAAATTGTTCATACTGCCTATCTTGACCTGGCCAAGGCATATGACACAATACTCCACTCGGGCATGGTTAACAAACTCAAGAGGTTTGGTACAAACCCATATATCACACAATAGATAGCCAACTGGCTCACAGATAGGACCCAGGAAGTTAGAATTGGGGAGTCCACCTCTACAAAGAGGTCAGTTACAAGTGGAGTCCCTCAGGGATCAGTCCTTGGACTGCTCCATTTTGGCATTTACTTCTCAGACGTCAAGGCCAATGTCAATGTTCTCTGGCTGACTAAATTTCCAGATGATTGCAAATTAGGAGCTGTCATTGAGTCTCACACTGACACGAATGTTCTCCAGGAGGGGCTGACACAGACAAACAACTGGTGTCAGAGCCATGGACTAAAACTAAATGCCAAGAAATGCATAATAGTATCCTTTGGGAAATCATCCATCCCTGGTAACTATCATATTGATAACACACCCCTTGGAGATGACCCAGTAGTCAGAGGCCTAGGGACACACATAGATAGTAATCTAGCCTTTGACCATCATGTGTCTACAGTGGTGAGGAAATCATTCTATGTTGTGCAACTTATAAATAAAGGTATGTCATCTAAGTCCAAGGAAGTCATTGTTCCACTGTATTCAGCCCCCTTTGGTATGTGCCTAACCAGGCATATCCAACAACTGGAACATCCGCAGAGGTTCCTCACTAAAAGAATACAGGGTGTAAGCAAAATGTCCTATGCAGACCACCTCAAGGCCCTATACCTATATTCTGTCTCCTACAGGCTTTTGAGGGGAGATCTATGCCTGGCATACAGGGCATTGTCAGATACCACTCTGATGGACCTCCTGCATATCCACAAAACAAGCAGCACCAGAATTACCCATTCTAAAGACTTAAACCTTGCTTGTGATATAAGTAGGACCTGCTGGAGATATAGGTATGTATCCCAGGGACTACCCCATCTATGGAACAGGCTCCCCATCCATGTGAAGTAGAGTTCCTCCCTAACCCAATTCAAGTGCAACTTGGACAATTGGATGGGAAATCGAAAAATCATCCCTGGTTTGGCACCTATGTCTCTAATGGAGACAGGTAACCTGTAAATGGTTCATCTCCCAGGCCTATGCTTACACTTATCAAGAGTATCAGAACTTGTCAGAGATTTGGGATGCATGGCTAGGCTTAAAAAGGCTCTTGTGGTCATTAGCCTAGTAAGTACCTATGAATCTATGAACCTATGAAGGATGACCAGGGTAGACAGCTCATTGCATATCCTTGGTGTCAGGCTTTAGAACATTAATATGTTCTGAAGAGGAGATGTTTCACACATTGGTTCCATTTCCCTTTCTCCTCAATAGAGTTGTTCAGTAATGTTTGTCCTTTCTATAACATATTTCTGTATTGCACTGATAACAGTTCTAAGTCATCTGTGAATTTCACCCAAGAGTTTGGTGCAGCATCCTTGAACTGAGATTATGATGACCATGTACCATGTGACTACATTGTCTGGATATTTGCACTGTAGTTCATGTCTTTAATAAAAACTTGCAAATGATTTTCTAATGCTCCTGTTTACAAACATGTATGTCTTCAGATTAAACTTTCAAATAGCTGGTTAATATGTATCCAAGGAAACAGCTTGGAGGCAACAGCAGCTTGGTACATCAAATTTAATGAAAGAATAAATTCTAAGACTTTCAAAATAATACCAAAAGTTTAGTGCTTTCATCCCTAGACCATGGACTTCATTAGAGCAATACATTTCATGGCAAGTTCCATTACAAAATTTAAAAAAAACATGCTAAAATCACATGACTCATAAGAACCTATAGTAATAGACTGAACCAAATTATGTACATTGATAAAAAAAAAGAAAAAAGCATATATAAATGTATATATAAAATTCCATTAAATTTACATCAAGCCCACTCAATTCATCTGTACACCTTCATTAAAAAACATATGAATATAATTTTAAAATACAAGAAACAGAGATCATTACATTCAATCCAGGAAACCTGAAGGCATTAAAAAAATTGCCACCACAATTCCCTTTTCTCAAAATACTCACTCCATAATCTCCTTTAATGTTTTTATCTACCCTTTTCACCACAAATAAAGACAAAAAACAAAAATGTATTCAAAGGAAATCTTAATACATGCTTATATCAAGCATTAGTGTTCTTAGTGTATTTACAATATCCAGTACTTCAAATACAATACAGGTTCAGATTTTGATTTTCATTTTTTAGCAACTGCTTTTGGCAGCCAACATAATTAAACTTAATAAGGCCTTACTAATGCTAGGCAATTCAAATCCAGTGTCCCACCTCAACATAATCATCTCCTTAGTTACAGCTATTTGCTCCCCCAATATTTTGCCAGCTTGTCTCCATGTAAAGTAGTCAGTTCAATATGTAGGGAATTTTTTTTAATCTGCCTACTGATTACACTCCCAAAAACATGTTCCCAGTTACTCTTCTCCATCACACTTCCAATATTTGCTATCTACCTGAGGAAAACATTTTTGAAGTTTACTTGGGGTATAAAATTACCTATGCAAACACTTCCAGGCAAAATACTTTACCTTCTGGACTTTGTTGCATACTTGGGAACCATACATATGGCCTCCTATTCATTCATCCATCCACAACCCTTTTTCACATTGTTCACTTGTAAATTGCTTGCCAATAGTCCCAACCACAAATCTACCATTATTGTATTTTTCTGTCTTCTATCACTAGTGGAGCCCCTCTAGCAATCAATATTATTATTCCCATTTTCATTTGTCCCTGATATTTTTCTGAATATCCATCCTGCAATCCTTTCTTTGTGAAATTCACATCCTCATTTCTTTCCAAATGTGTCTCCTGCAGCATTACTTTTTGCACTCTGCACTTCTTAAAGTAATTCAATACTATTTATTTTTGTCTATACTCATAAAGCCATTTACATTCCAAGGTGGGAGGGTGGCCTAATGATTAAGGTGTTTGCCTTACAAGCACAAGGTGCAGGGTTTGAGTCTCACAAGGGATAATTGGCTAGGCTTAAAATGACTCGCAAGGGCTGTTAGCCTAGTACTAATCTATGAACCTGTGATACTATGGATTGAGTGTCCATTATGATAAAAAGCTACTTTTCCAACTTATTATACGTGATATTTTTTGAAGGCGTATTTCCAACTTTTGTTGCATGTGCACACACTAATGTTTGGCATGCTGATCTTTTATACAGTTATTTCTTCTCATCTCCATTTGAGCCAATGTCAAATTTCTCAAGACTTTTTGCTTTATTGAAAACCCTCAAACAAAAACTAAAAACTAAATTCATTTTCAAAATACTCCATCCCCTATTAACATAGAACAGGCTCACAAAACTATGAACATTTTTAACATTTTAGTACAGAAATTAATTTCAGTACTGCATTTGCACAGAAGTGTGTGGTATAAGTTGTAGCAAGTGGCTTACTGCAGTTTAAAATCAGAAGAATTTATTTTTTTATTTTTATTTTTATTTCATTTTATTGTTCTACTCCTTAGCTGAATTGAGGGCAAGATACAAAGACAGGACCTGGTTGGCATCTGAGTTTTAGTAGCACCAGCCACACTGAGGGCAGACCTTTTTTCAGTTTTTTTTTTTTGCTCCTCAGCTTTTAGTTGAGGGGCACTAGATTCGGGAATGGCACTGGGTACTAGAAGCTACAGCACTGATCACCGCAACATACCACATAGATAGCATCTCACTTAAAATGTATCCAATACCTGTTTTAATAAAAACTCTCATATGATCACCTAAACAAAACTGGTGGTAAAGCAAACATCTGTTTAAAAACCTATACTGCCAGATTAATAACACCAACTAATGCAACAGACACCTGTCCCATTGTGTCTCCCATTTCTAGTCTAATGTCCCCACGTCCAAGGATAACCTTTAAAACCGGTCTTGATGACTTAATGGGTGATCAGAGATTTTTACCTGAGCTTTGTTAGGATAATATGCTTAATAGGGCCTTTAGCAATCTTCCACCAATACTGGGTAATATGGTTGAGCTTCTTGATAGCCTACTTGATTCTAAGCTTAGCAAGAATGTATGAAGTTATAATCAATCCAAATTGAATAATTTATGTAACATTGCTTAGGTTATGCGTTATATAGCAATATATGTGAAGTATACACAGTGTATATGCTATACACAGTGTGCCCCCTCAACCTAAGCCCCTAAGGCAAAACAGCTTGCCCAATACAATAATCATAGGTGACTCAATAGTGAGGCACACTGATGTCCCACTCACTAGGTTGAATAAGAAGAAGGTAACAGTCAGTTGTCTATCAGATGCAAGAATCTGACACATAATACACGCACTCAGGTCACTCCACAACAAGTAAAAGCATGACTCTGTCATTGTCCATGTGGGTGTGAATGATCTGAGATGCACCTCCCTGGACAACATGAAAAGAGATATGGTGGATCTCTCAGATTATGTGGCCCATGCAGGTATGACCCTAGCCCAGAGCAGCATCCTACCGTCAATCAGAATGATACAGCAGTACAAAGGGATCCAGCATCTGTCTGCTTGGGATGACATGACTGACAGACCTTGATGCTTTGCCAGAGATGGCCTGCATCTGTCACCCCTGGGTTTCCGGGTACTGGCTAAGGCTTTTGCCGCTCCTATAGTGCCTTTTTTAGGCAGTGTTCCAAAGACCAAATTACCACCATAATAGCTATAAATAAATGCAATCTGAGGGTCATGCTGTTTAATGCTAGAAGTCTAAATCTCAAGATGCACTCACTCGAAGCACTCCTCAAAATGGAGAACATCGACATTTGTGCTGTAACGGAGACCTGGTTTAAAGCAGCAGAAAGCACCCCTGCGCTACCAGGCTATAACTCATTCCACACCTTTTGGCCCCAGAACATGGACCGAAGCTCCAAAGGTGGTGGTGTCTCCATATTCACAAAGGTTATGCAGACCTCCAGACTTGTAGCCCAGCATAATGCATCTGAGATATTCCAGGTACAACTAACATTGGGAAAGATGGCTATTCAGGTCATAGCCTGATATATGTCCCCAGCCATGTCCCAAGACTCTCACTCCACATTCCTAAGCACCCTGGAAATGATTAAGATCCAACCCAACACTCTCATACTAGGTGACTTCAACTACCCCTCCATCAACTGGGAAAACTACTCATGCCCAAATGCACTGGCCCAATGCTTCCTAGAATTCATCAATTCCAATGCCCTGGACCAGCTCATTATTACCCCCACTAGAGAAAGCAACATTCTTGACCTGGTTATTACTAACATGGGCAACCATTGCTCTACACCAATAGTCAATTCCACCCTGGTAAGATCCAACCACAAACTAATCACCGTGGAAATCCACATCTCAGCACCCCCCCCCCACCCCCCGCAAAGGTATCCACCATGAAAAACTTCTCGAAAGCTGACTTTGGACTCCTAATAACAGAGGTGGCTAACTTTACGGCACCCATGCCAATGGAAAATAGATGCATGACTGCCGAATCATACACCAATGCAGTGTACGAACACATACATAAATGTATGGAACTAGCCATACCCAACAGAACAAACACGCTCTCTTCCATAAAAAGGAAGCCAAATCTGTTGTTCTCCTGCCATTAATAAACTCTACAACAAAAGGAAGAAACTGTTGCAGAAAAGGTGAAGTCCCAAGACTGGAAAAATTGCTTTATTAGCCTCAACAAAAAGTTGAGATCCCTCATCAAAACCTCCAAAGTCAGCTAAAAAGGTAGAATTGCAGCAGACAGTAAAAACAACCACAAAGTCTTCTATAGTTATATCAAGAATCTCCATGGCAATACCCAGATTTGCTCTGAGTTACTGTACAATGGTACCTCCTATACTGAGCCAACAGATATTGCCAACATACTGGCCAACAGATTCAGTGCCACCTTCACCCCTCTTCCCCCCTAAAGGACCAAGCAATACCAAAAGAATGCCAGGCACCCAGCATTACTGCAGCACAGGTTAAAGCTGCATTGTCCAAGGCCAAGAATACAGCTTCCATGGGACCCAACAATATCCCTGGCTGTGTTCTACATGAATTACAAAGTGAACTGGCAACATCTGTGTGCCCTTTTCACTCACAGCCTCACATCAGGCTTTCTCCCTACCGAATGGTGCACTGCTACAGTCATCCCTCTCCATAAAGGAGGAGTGACCACAGACGCTGTAAATTATTCCCCAGTTAGCCTGATGAGTCTGATATGTAAGGCTATTTAGTGCATGATCATGGTCCTAATTAACACGGATAGAGGGAATCTCCAAACTCTAGATCCGATGCAATTTGGTTTTGTGAAAGGAAGATCATGCCTGCTCAACCTGGTTGACTTCTTTGAGTCAGTCACCAGACCTGTGGATGAAGGTAAGGCAGTTCATACAGCCTACCTCGATTTGGCCAAGGCCTTTGATACCATTCCTCACTCAGGAATTATTGATAAACTCACCAAAGTAGGCATCAACCCCTATATCATTAGGTAGGTTGCAAATTTGCTCACAGATAGAACCCACAGTGTGAAAGTAGCAGACTCCAAGTCAGACTGCTGACCAGTCACAAGTGGAGTCCCAGAGGGATCAGTCCTGGGTTCTCTCCTGTTTAGCATCTACTTCGCAGAAGTCTAGGCCAACACGGAGGGACTCTGGCTGACCAGGTTCACAGACAACTGCAAGCTGGGCGGCATTATTAACTCCCCAAATGATGCAGACATAATACAGAAAGGCATAACTGAGACCAATGACTGGTGTAAAAACCATGGCCTTAAGCTTAATGCCAAAAAAATGTGTCATCATCCCCTTTGGGAAAAACTCAGTTCCCATTAATTACCACATTGATGGGAGCCCACTGAACAGTGAAGGCATTTGACAGCAACCTCTCCTTCGACCACCACATTGCCACTGTGGTCAGAAAGTCCTTCTATGTGGCACATCTTATTACCAAGGGTTTTGCATCCAGGAAGAAAGAGGTCATCATTTCTCTCTACTCTTCTCTCATTAGACCAATCATAGTGTATAATGCCCCATTTGGCATGTACCTCACTAGACACCTACAACAGCTGGAGAGGCCACAAAAGTACCTCATGAAGAGGATCCTAGGCCTTAAACACATGTCCTTCATGGACATACTCAAAAAAACTCCAGCTATTTTCTGTCTCATATCATCTACTAAGAGACAATCTCTGCTTGACTTACAAAGCCATGCCTGATCCAGCTTTGTTAGAAATGCTACATCTAAAGAAATCCCAATCCCTCCACACCACACATTCCAGCGACCTCAACCTCATTACCACAATCAACAGAACATGCTGGAGGGACAGGTTCATAACCCATAGATTGCCCATGCTCGGGAATAGACTTCCCATACATGTCAAGTAGAGCACCTCAATGGCCCTCTTCAAGATAAATCTTGATGAGTGGATGGGAGATAGAAAGTTCACCCCGGGGATCACTTCAAAGGCTCTACTTGATAGAGGCACTGGGAACTAACGTCAGGTGGCACACTGTCAGGGCACTTCTATGGGCTAGACCTGTAAAGCCTCCAGGGCCATTAGCCTAGTACACACCTATGAACCTATAAACCTATAATATATGTTAATGTTAAGTTAATACAATCTGATTACTTTTGTATCGATGCAAATTTGCCTATGTCACAAATGATAATTCATTAAAAGTGTTTAAAAAAACTCATTTTTGCATCTCATTAGAATTACATAAAGCTGTAAAAATCTGAACATTATTCTAGAATAGAAATAATAGGCTACAACTACACTCGTGCTGAAGTGGTTATAAATATGGACATTGATAAATATAACCTGCATAGTACACAGGTTGCAGGAAAGATATTGCAGGTCAGTACAGAGGGTTAATGCTATGAACTGCTAATGAGCTTAATCATGTAGTTCTGGATTTATTCCTTGAATGTTCTCTTATAAACTGTGACTCTGAGTAAATCACTTTATTAGCAAGTGTTCCCAACTCATCCATAAAAATAGGCATTTTTATCAAGTTCCTGATAAATGGTTAATAGAAAAGAAAAAAAAGGCATGCAAGCATTGCTTATTCTTCCTCCTGTCCATTACTTAGATTTTTTCAGACTTCTGTTTTCTGGCATAATAGTTTCAGAAATGTTTAGGAAGCACACTGGTGAAAATAATACAAATCTTTTCATAAGACATGTTGAATTTACTGTGTAACTTGTATATTAAGTTCAGTTTTTACTGGTTTTGTAACTCTTTGTACCACAAACAACAGTAGCTAATTAAAAACCTTGGTATGTGATGCTTTAATTAGAATACCTGCTAAGTCCTGAAAGGTTTCTCACAAAACTGTTTTCTAAACTATCCCTAAAAATGTTTATACCTCACAAAACTTAAGTGTTACAAGAAAATTTAAAATATTATAGCTATTCAGAAGAAGCTTGGTTTTGCAATGTCAGTTGGGAGGGTGGCTTAATGGCTAAGGTGTTTGCCTTACAAACACAAGGTACAGGGTTTGAGTCTCACAAGGGATAATTGGCTAGGCTTAAAATGGCTCACAAGGGCAGTTAGTTTAGTACTAACATATGAACCTATGAACCAGTGATTTCAAAACTTAAAAACTAAATCCTGATTTTAAGTTTCATTCAGAACAAAGAATATCATTATTATTTGGCTACAATGCAATACAAACATTACAACAAATTGTTATATTTCACTAAATGTACCTGCTGGGCCTTTAGTATCGGCAGTGATATCCTTCATCTACTTGCAGCTCCCCTACCACTTGTCTACTATCAAACTGATTATATTTCAAGTGGAGAAGTTCAGCTTCCTGATTTCAACTCCCCAGTCACTGTTTTTCATGGGAAATCATTGCCAATTAATTTTCTATGTGGACGCCAGCAGCAATTTCTCTTTTTATGAGATTTTCAAGTTTCTATTTTCTCCACAAGTGAGCTATCACAGAGTAAGAATATATAAGAAAGGGTGCATGGAGCAAAGTCTCCTTTAGGAAGACTGCCCAGTGAAAAATGTGATTTATAAAATGTCTTGTTGAGTTGAAGGGCTGAGTAGTTGTTTTCATCCTGGAGAATCTCCTGGAGAACCTTTGCAGATTAGTTAGTTGATGAAACATAGGTAAAGCTCCAGGTGTCAATGTTCTGTAGATGCCCTGCAAATTGACTGTTTGTGCTCCGTTTTGGATATATTTATAGACATATGAAAATTGTAATTATATATTTTAAATATTTGCCAGTAACATTCAGTGTGATTCAAACTGTAGAAGCTGAAGGGCAAATATTTGAGCAACTTTCTTCATCTTCATGTTGGGTGATAGAAGACACATCATGCACTAACTTGTATTTAACACCATTTGACTGATATCCATGCAGATATGCAAGTACATTTTAAACAGATGAAAGAGATCAAGTGTGAATTTCTCAGAAATAAGTATATAAATAAATAAAAGAAACCGTATGGATTTATGGAAACGAATGGTAAAATCTTAAGTCATAGCTAGGATACAGTCGAAGTGTGTGCTCACAGTTGCAGTGCTGAAAACACAATTTGGTGAAAAGATCTTTAAACCTCCGTCTGAACTATGCATGTAGACTATTGCATGTTAAAAAGACACAACATTTATGTAAATATTTTAGTCGTAGGATACATTACTCTTGTCCTGGCAACTTAACTCAGTTTAGAACACACCACAGTAATTAATTCTCATGAGTTAACTGCTGTATGGCACATTGAGTTAAAGGTGTTTCTTGCATATTAAGTATCTTTTAAAGAGAAGGAGTGCAGATTTATTCTTCAAAATGGGTACAACAATGAGTGTAGCTATTTGTCAAGTTTTCGCCTCTTCTAAAGGTATTAGTTTTTTATTGGACATAAACTGTTACAGTACATTGCAAAAATAAACAGATAAAACAAGGTAAAAAGTTTGCAATGGCCATATTAGAAACATAAATGCAGAATAGATAGATAGATAGATAGATAGATAGATAGATAGATAGATAGATAGATAGAAAGATAGATAGATAGACAGATACAAGTTGACTTGCTGAACTGCAAAAAAAGCAGATACAGCTGATTAAAAATCAGCTGATTGAACACGCTTTTCTACTGCGAGAGATTGCGGAACAGTGGGGATCAGGGAATTTACGCTTTCCCCACTTTGTGTAATTTTGGAGTTTGTATATATAATTAGCAAGGGGTGTGGGGGTGCAACTCCCCACATGGGGGTGGGGTGAGTTGCTGGAGAACTTGCTCCACTGCAAAATACAAGGTTTGCTTGATCGGCTGTTGATCAACAAGTTGTGCTCGATCAGTTACCATTTGATGGATTGCATTTTCAACAAGTTGTCAGAGATCCGTATATATATATATATATATATATATATATATATATATATATATATATACAAAGGTGCAGTAGATTTGGTCTCAGTAAGCATTTATCATGATCCACTGTTTTTGGTATTTTTAGTCAATGGTGAAAGTAGTCCCATTTTATTAAATCAAACTGCAACAGTTTGACTGTAATATGATTAAGAAGTTTACCAATTTCTCCATGGTTAAGCGACTATGGAATTAACATATTAAATTTTCGTGGGATTGGTGATTTCAAACCAAAGTTAGTAGTTGTTTTAGATGATCACAAATGTAATGCATTTGTTTACATTTGCAATCACTGTAGTTCAAAGCTTTTTATTAAGATGATAATGATCACTGATAAACTGGTTCAACATATTTACTATAGATCAAAGTTCATTGGCAATTTAAAGAAATACTTTATAAATATAGACACATACACAGACATATAAATATATTCATATATATATATATATATATATATATATATATATATATATATAGTATATATACGTATGCATACATGTCGCATTAGAGTGAATCCAGGATACATACATGGCAAGAAAAAGAATAAGTAGGACTTCAAACAATGGGCTGCAATGATCTTGTCTAAGATTCATAAACAGCTATTGCATTGTGCAGTGATAACTGAGGCATCATACCTTAAAGGTATAAGCATTTGGTTTTATCTTTTTTATTTGGTGTGTGTGTGTGTGTGTGTGTGTGTGTGTGTGTGTGTGTGTGTGTGTGTTTGTGGGTGTGTGTGTGTGGGTGTGTGTGCACGTGCTCCTGTTGCAGATATCCCAGCAGCAGGTGGCATCACTTATCAGTTACACACTTTACCTCCAGACATACCATTTCTTCCTATGCATACAGGTGTCTCAGACTCAAATGACGATTAGTGTTGTGTGAGGGCTAGCACTCTCAGTCAAAGGCAACAAGCTCCAAAACAAAAGAAAGGTCAAAAAATGTAACTTGGAATGTAGTGCATTAGCATGTTGGCTTGCAGGCAGCAAATGTGAGCTCTCTGCATGATTTAGAATGGCTTTTTAATTACTCCATGGTCATCTAGGTAGGCTGTACTTTTCCTAACTGGGATTCAGACTCATGTCATCAGTAATATAGACATTTGTTCAACCCCCTACACCAACAACAGGCTTCTAAACATTCTCTGTTTTGATATACATTAATGCTGTACATCTCTAGAACAGCCTTGCAAATATGTTTGATTTACCAATTTTACCACTTTCATTTATCAGACTCACAATGTACGTATTTCTCATTATAGGGATAAATATTGTCTCCTCCTTACTATTTAACCCTTACATAGTAAAGGGATGCTTTCTTCTTTATTTGTTCGAGTCATTTAAAGATATCTGTGATTCAAGTCTATCAACTTAATGATAAACTGACAACAGAACTGAAACTCTGATTTTTTGAAGTAAGTAAAGGTGTTAATCTCCTGAACAGTTCTTCACTCCATAGTTTTAAATTGCTTCATTAAGATGTGATGATTATGCATTCAACAAGAAAAAAAATCACTCAAAATGTTGTTATAAGCTTTTAGCTTTCAACTTTAATACTTTACTTTCCAAGTTAATACATATTTCACTATGCCATCCTTTTACTCTTGTGAGGTATACATTTTTAGGTCTTTTATTACATATTTATATCACCAACATTAGCTATTTACAAACCAGAATTAAAGTTTAGGTGTTGTCTAGAGGACAATTGATCTAATCTTTATAGTAAACTTTCACTGTGCTTAATGTGACTGCTTCATCAAGTGCGTTCTTAAAGTGTGCTAACCAAATTACTAAAATAAAGCTCTCAGATTAGTAACCTAAAGACTAAGACTGAAACAAAATTCGGTATTTTCCAAAACAAACTGAAGATCTGGCAGCTGTGGGTTGCTAGGCTTGTCAGCCTGGCTTTGGGACACACATAGCGGTGTCAGTGGCACAACAGGTAGCACACGCCCCTTTGGTGCAGAAGGTTGTTGGTTCTATTTCCACACAAGGGAGATGGATAGCTGACACTGCAGCATAAGGGAGGTGCTACACTCCTGGCTGTGTCATCCTTTGGATGAATCATTAATCTAAGGTCCCATCTGATTAAGTTGGTGGTAGCTCAAGCAGATGTAAAAAGATCCCATGACACCTAGCAAAAAAAGTAGGGGTTCTTTATTATACAGCTATATACAATTTACATATTTACAAAGAATTTACATTCCACCATAGCTAACAAAACTTTACAGTTGTACAGACCCCCACACTTTTCCCACAGCCACCACCTGATTTTTTGCATTATATTTAGTAATATCCACATTCCATTGAACATAATCTCTTTCAGACTTTCTTTCCAGATTGCCCATATAATACAAAATATTTTTTTATCCAAATTACTAAAATATTCTTTACAATGTTTCCCATAAAAAAAATATTCAATCATATCCATATTTATCTGTTTATAATCTCATAATTCTTTTACAATTTTATTTTCTATTATTTATCCCATCAATTTTTAATTCTTTTACATATTAAGAAAAAAATGCTCTGTTCTTTCTAACTCTCCACAAAAATGGCAAATCCTTTCATTTACTTTTTTATAAAGCATATTTCCTTTTAATGCCAACTTAATAATTTGCGACCACCATAAGAAATCTTGACATACAACATTCTCCATACACCATTTATTTATTTGCTTTATAGTTTTTACTTTTCCTTCTGTTAAATGTTCCCATGGATTTGCACAATAGTTTTGCAACATTATATTTTTACACCATGTTTTCCTATTTTTTTTATTCCTTCTATCTTTAATTTTCACTGTTTTATTTTTTCTTGATACATTCTTATAACTTCATTTTTCCATTCTCTTTCCCTTAAATTCATTTTTATTAAACATTCTATTTTATGTTTCTTCTTAAATATAATATCAGATTCAATAACACTAAACCCATATTCTCCTTATCCATACCTCTTTGTAACTGGATTTAATGTAACCCCCAAATGAATTGGAATATAATTTCAAGAAACTGTTTATCCAGTTCTCCTGGTATCATATATATATACTAGCTATATATGATAATTTTCCCATCCATATTGTGTTTATTACATGTACTTTTCTCTTAAGTGCCAACCTATACCTATTCCACATGACACCAAGTCCCTTTAAATCTCTCAACATGTTCTCCCATTATTCATTCAATATATTATATTCTCCAAAACCAGTTCCTAATACTGATATTTTTGCTTCAGACTGTATTCTTTTCAACTGCTTATCAGCTCCAAAACCCTTACATTTTTTTTACTAATTTTTAATCAGACTTCTTGCAATCTTTTATGCACCTTTTTCATTTCTTCTTTATTTTTAACTGTTTTTATTTATTTATTTATTTAAGTTTGATGACCGGGGAAGTCCACTGGGCCAAGAAGAGCCTGTTTTCAGTGAGGGCCTGGGGAGAAAACTCCACAATAATTGCAAGTTACATTTCACATGTTACAAAAAAAGGACATAGTTCATACAGCTAATTAAATATTTACAGATAAGCTCCAATTGGCTTGTCACAATGTTACAAAAACGAAAAGACATAATTCAATACAGAAGTTTCAACATTTACATAAAGTGAATATTTTTGTTATAAACTCAATTGTAGGTTTAACATTTCAAAATATATAGCTACTAGCCATTTGTAGGTTAGGAAAATATTATGCATAGTAATAGTATATTTGAGATTGAAGAGTATAGTACAATAGATATCAGAGAGAAAATTAGTTTTTAGTAGGGGAGGGATTGTTTTGGGTGGGATGAAGTAATAGTATAGGTAGTTGGATGAGTCAGTGCAAGGTGGAATGAGGGGGGAGGGGTTAAATTGGAGTGTGGTAAGGACATTCCCATTTGTAAGAAAGATGAGAGAGTAGCTGAGATTTGAAATTTTTATGGTTAGGTAGGTTGCGTAGGTGTGTGGGAAGAGAGTTCCACTGTTTAGCTAAGGAGTGGGACAGCAGTAGATGGCCAGGAGGTCGTCCAGGTTTATGGACCTGAAGGAGATTTTGTTTTTTGGATCTGAGTGAACGGTTGGAATGTAAGGTTTTAAGGAAGTAGCGAGAACTGGGCAGTTGGCAGGTTTAAAGATGAGCTTGTGGGCAATGGTGAGTTGTAGGTAACTGAGGTAGTTGGGTAGTTCAAGCCAGCTGAGGGTGAGGAGGGAGTGGCAGTGGTGGGATGAGTTTTTTGAATTGGTTGCAAATTTGGAGATCTTGTGGTAGCAGGATTCAAGTCTGGATGGAAGGTCAAGATGGAGATTGGTGAAAAGCGGGGCACCATACATAAGGGAGGGGAGTAGGAAGGTGGATGCAAGAGTTTGATGGGTAGAGGGGCTTAGGAAGTAGTTGTGCCTGTAGAGGAGACCTAACTTTTGGTGGATTTTCTTGATTGTGGCATGAATGTGGGTGTCAAATTTTAGTTCTTCATCAATAATAATGCCAAGAAGCTTGGTGTTGGGAACAATTTTAAGGAGGGTGTTGTTTTGGCTCTGTATGGTGAATGTGGATTTGTCAATGGAGTTTTGGTAGGGGAAAAAAAATTAGTTTGGTTTTACTTGCATTTAGTGCCAGATGGTTAGACTGCATCCAGGTTTCTGTTTTGGAGAAGGCTAGTTAGGTTTTTGCTAGGAACTCAGAGGGGGAGAAGGCTGACCAGATGATTGCTGAGTCATCAGCATATTGGATGATAGATGAGTCTGGGATGGATTGGTGAAAGTTGTTAATGAATAGGGCCAAGAACAGAACCTTGTGGGACTCCTGTGGGTGTGTGAAGGAAGGGAGAGGTTGAAGTTTCCCATTGGACAGCTTGTTGGCAGTTGGACAAGTAGCTGGAAAACCAGGTGATGGTGGTGGGAGAGAGGTGTAGGGTGGAGAGTTGGGATATAAGTAGGGTGTGTGAGATGGAGTCAAAGGCCTTTGACAGATCTAGGAATAGTGTGGATATGAACTTGCCTGAGTCGCATTCGAGGTTTATGGTTTCAAGAAAGGAAAGAAGGGCAGTCATAGTGCTGTGGCCAGGGCAGAAGCCATATTGGGTAGGGGAGAGGAGATTGTTTAGTGTTAGGTGTGCCATGAATTGCGCTTGTATTGTTTTCTCTAGTATTTTAGAAAGCAGGGAAATGATGGCAATAGGCCTGAAGTTGATGGTATCAGTATTTTTGCCACCTTTGTGGAGGGGGGATGATGTAAGTATGGCATGGCACCAGATAGAAGGGGCGTATGATTCTTGTATGGATCTATTTATAAGAATAGAGATGGGATAGGCAATGCTGTCTGCAGATTGTTTGAGGAAGATGGGTGAAAGGTTGTCGGGTGCATTGCGACAGGGTTTGAGTTTGAGGAGAAGCCTTTTTATACTGCTTGTGGGGATGGGCTTGAGGCAGAAGGATGTGGAGGAAGATTGATGATTGGGGTGGTGGTTGGGGCAGGAGGGGTTGGTGGTGGAGGAGGGGGGTAGGAAGGAGTCTGTTTAGCTATGCAGTCAATGAAGAATGAGTTGAACTGGCTGGCTGTTTCAAGGCTGGAGAGGTTGGGGTCTGGGCAGGGGTTTTCTTTGCTGCCAGGATACAGCATGGATGAAATGGAGTCTCAGAATTTTTGGGGATTTGTTGAGTGCAAGGACTGGAGTTTTGAGTAGTGGGCTTTGTGGTTTTTAATTATTAGTTATGTTGTGGAGTTTCATAGTTGCTTATACTCTAGGAGGGTGTTAGGGTTTTTATGTTTTTGATATTGTTTCCAGTTTTTGTCCCTTTGGTGCAAGGCTAGTTTAATATTTTTTGATAACCATGGGCAGGGATTGGTTTTGATGCGTTTGGTTCGGGGGGGGGCTTGCTGATTGAGAAGGGTTAGGAATGAGTGGTTAAAGTAGGAAACTGCATTATCTGTTAATATTATATCATCAACATAAGACATAATATTAGGACATGAAACTCCTATTTCCTGTACACGTTTCCGTTTTTCCGTTTTTTTCATTTATCCCTTTTACTACACAATTTATAACCATTACAAACAATATACTACTTATTGGACATTTTTGTTTTAAACCTCTATTCAACTATATTACTTCACTTAAGAAAATTTACTAAAATTCTAATTTTAGTATTTTTATATACTGATTCACATCCTTTCTTTATTTTTATACTGCAATTATATTCTTCCATTATTTGCCATAAGATATCATGCTCTACTGAATGAAATGCTGTATATATATATATATATATATATATATATATATATATATATATATATATATATCAGCTTCCATTAATTTTGTCTCTTTTTGTCCTACCTTAATATCATTAACCATTCCCTAAGGGGTTGGGAGGGTGGTGTAATGGTTTAGGTGTTTGTCTTACAAACACAAAGTGCGGGGTTTGAATCTCAGAAGGGATGATTGGCTAGGCTTAAATTGGCTTGCAAGGGTAGTTAGCCTAGTACTAATCTGTGAACCTATTATCATTAATAATTCTTGATTTCCTTTTCCTTTGACCCCATAAATACCTTCTTCCATTATGTAATTCAAATTTTTTCTAATCTTTTTTGCATTATTTTCATAAACATCATATAACCAGTATTATTGAACATTACTGGCCTCCAGTTTTTAATTTCATTCTTTTCCCTTTTTTCCATATAAATCTCATAACACTGCTCCATATTTCTACATAACCAATACCATCATTTAACCATTTATTAAATATCTTGACCAAAATTTATTTTTGCCACTGCATTAAATTCCTGTACATTAGATATTCTATACAATTCTGCCTGGCTGCTGAACTTATATTTATTTCCTTCATTACCTTTTCTAAATCTATAATTGTAATTTGTTTTTCTAATTCTTTGTTCATTCCTCCTGTAAATTGCTTTACCCTCCACTGATTTTTTTCTAACATAATCCACTTTTTCTTGAAATAATTTCTCCCTTTCTTTATATATCACATATACATATACAGGTCTACTTCTAATGATCGAAATCCCACTTACCTGACTTTCTTAATGTCAAGATGACATTGCTGAAATCGCATTTAAATGAACACATGGATTACGGACTGAAAACTCCAGGTAAGTAAACACTTGTCTGCACCACAACATAAAATAAAAAAATAACCAAATTAAACCTAGCCATGTGGGGGGGGGCTTCACCCCCACACCCCCCCTAACTAAATATACCAACTCTGAGATTGCACTATAGCGTGGAAGGGGGCAAAGTTCACCATGGTGGCCAAGTGGTTACTTACCTGGAGTTTTCAGTCAGTGATCCAAGTGTTCATTTAAATGCACTGTTGGTGAAGTCATCTCGGCATTAAGAAAATTAGGTAAGTGGGATTTTGATAATTAGAAGTAGACCCGCATATACTGCTATTAATCTATAAATTTTCCCTTCCCACCTAAAATCCAATAAACTTAATCTCCCTAATTTAACTAAAGTATAATCCAAGATTTTTATTCCATTCCCATATAATATAGCAATCCCGAACATGTTTCTTTACCCAAGTTCCGTATTATACCTTCTAACCATAACGTCTCTGTCTGTTCTCTTTATTCTTTATTTAAACCCCTAATATCCTCCAATACTATCAAATCTACCTCACACATATTACACCATTCTATCACTCCAATTCTCCTTAGTACATTTTTATACTATTGACATTAAAAGCTAGAATCCTAAGATTATTTGCAAATCTTCTCCTTAATTTACAATGATTTATTTATTTATCCATTAACCTTCATTTTTAATTTTTGAAAGTTTGTTTAAAGATTCCTTTTCAGTATATACCTATTTTTGATGATATATTCCTTTTATGGAATGATACAGTTGAGAACTTATTATGATCTGTGGAATATATCAACAATACAGCTGAATTTTTAACCGGTGGTGGTGCTGCAGTAGCATTGTCGCCTCACAGTAAGACGCTGTCCGGTTTGACTCTCAGCTAGAGCATCTTCTGCGTGGAGGCATGCGTGAATGGGCGTACCTTCGTTGAAGGTTGTGTGTCAGGGCTGGCAACTCTGCAAGTAAAAATCAACTGCCAATCATTAGCGGACCGGAGTTCCGCTGTGGTGACCCCTAACCGGGAAAAGCCGAAAGACACAACAACAACAACAAT
The DNA here is from genome assembly GCF_019279795.1 of Protopterus annectens. NCBI lineage: Eukaryota > Metazoa > Chordata > Ceratodontiformes > Protopteridae > Protopterus > Protopterus annectens. Next base: position 1,144,148,382 of record NC_056746.1, read on the forward strand.
AGTTGAATTTTTAAAATTTGTCACAATTATAGTGGTGAGAAAATAGTTTATTTGAATGTAGAAATTACCAAACACAGGTTATACATAATAGATTTACATCTAATATTCATAGAAAAAAGCATATTCTCCAATATTTACATTATGATAGTTGTCGTCCCATCTTTCAAAAAAAGGCAGTCGTGAAAGGACAGATGGTGAGAATGGCATAAATGAAAACAGGATGATACTTTCACACGGGAATGTAAGATATTGTCAAATATATTTCTGAATAGAGGATATCCCAAGCATTTTGTGGATGAAACAGAGGGTGAGGTGGTTCATAAGAGATTGACTGGTGTTTATGCGCCCCTGTTGAATGGGGCACATGGCACAATGGAAACTTTGGACAATCAAATTAGTCAAAATGGTATCGTGGTCAAGAAAAGTAAAGTGTTTATTTTTACGTTCACTGTGGACATTGTAGTTATTAACAAAATTATATGTAAAAACTGGTGTATTTTTTATCAGCTCATGCTGTATTTAAAAAAGTGGGTAATAAACCAAATTTGGTTTACAGAAGAAACTAGTCTATCAAGGAATTGTTGGAGAGGGATAATGAAATTAACAGTGCAAATTGTAATCGAGTTCATAGTATGTTTAAGAGTGAATATTGCACTCAATGTACCTACATTAATTGTATGTATATTTTTGAGATCAATGGAAAAGGTTTTACAGTTAAGGGTCATTTCACTTGTGATTCAAAAAGTGTGGTATATGTTGCCGTTTGTGAGCTGTGTCCCACACTTTATGTAGGAAAGACTCTAAGGAAGTTAAAAAACAGAATCTATTAGCACAACTTGGACATAAAAAGAAAGAAGACTACCAATGTCTTATTTAGGCACATAGAGGAAGCAGAAGATCATTGGTTTAAGTTTGTGGTTTTGGAACAGATTCTAGCCAATACAAGGGGTGTCATTATGGATGAACACCTTAGTAAATGCGAACTGAAATGGCAACTTTATTTGAATACCACATGTTATCCAGGGTTGAACAAGACAGTGTCCATAAATCCTATTTTAAAACTGAAATATTATGAGGGTTAAACACTTTTGTATTTTCAGTTTTATATATGCATTTATATATTTTTATTTTTTTAGCATTTTACATGTTATTGCATTGAAGAGTGTTTTGGTGTTGTTTTTTAAATACCAATGGCTAAACAGGGTCATATGTTTTTAGAGTATTTAAGTAAGAGGTAGGGTTGTGTTAGTTCTGAAGAAGTTCCTATTAATAGTACTGGAACAAAAGCACTCGTCTTTGTATTAAAGGTTTTTCATTCATTTCTCGTTGGTCTCACCTTTGTGGATTTTCAGGTTTGTTTGTGGATTTTGTCCTTTCATTTTTACTTTGAATCCTAAATCCTGAAATTTTCCTTTCCTATCTTTAACCGTTTTCCCAGCTGAATTTTTCTTTTTAACTATTTCCTGATTTATATCTTCTTCATCACTAAACATCTGCTCCATTTTCCTTCTCCCCTTCCCTTTTTGTGTATTAACCACATTTCTTCTTGATTTGCATCTTCAATTTCCCTTTTATCATTTTGTTGTTTTTCCTGTTGCAATTCTTTCTTATTATGTACATCTTCTCTGTTCTGTTCTTCTGCATCATATTCTAAACGTTTCACCTTCTCACAATCCATACATACATGTCCTGTTTGTTTAAATTTATAACATATCTTTTCACAGTTTTTAGTATCATGACCAATTTCCCCACATAAGTAACATATTTTCTTATCGCATTTACTTACAAAATGTCCTTCCTTCCCAAAGAAATAAAACATGTTTTTGGTTGTCTCCAATACTTAGTAACAGCTCTTTGATGATCAACATTAATCATGCTTGGAATGTGTGTAATTTTACTATTTTCCATTTTCAAAATCACATTACAGTCCCAAGACCTTGTCCAGCGACATCTATTATCAATTACTTTAGAAATGTCCTTTACTACTTTACAAAATTCCTTTAACAAGTATTTTTGTAACAGTCTCTCTTGCAGTTTCTGTTGAAATTGTATAT